>NC_048311.1:1083633-1107300 GCF_013100865.1 Trachemys scripta elegans | reverse complement strand
ATACAAAATTACTCAAGATAAATAAGTCCAAAGATGACTGTGAAGAATTACAAAGGGATCTCACAAAACTGGGTGACTGGGCAAGAAAATGGAAGATGAAATTCAACATTGATAAAAGCAATGTAAGGCACATTGGAAAAAGTAATCCCAACTACACATATATAATGATGGGTCTAAATTCGCTGTTACCACTCAAGAAAGAGATTTTGGAATCACAATGGATAGTTCTCTGAAAAATACAGCTCAGTGATCAGCAGTGGTCAAAAAGGCTAACAGAATGTTAGGACGTATTAGGAAAGAGATAGAATTAGACAGAAAATATCATAATGCCATTTTATAAACTCATGATACGCCCACACCTTGAATACTGTGTCCAGTTCTGGTCAACCCATCTCAAAAAAAGGATATGTTACAATTGGAAAAGATTAAGAGAAGGGAAACAAAGATGATCAAGTGTATGAAACAGCTTCCATATGAGGTGAGACTAAAAAGATTAGGGCTGTTCAGCTTAGAAAAGAGACAATAAAAGGAGGACAGGACGGAGGTGTATAAATCATGAATGGTGTGGAGAAAGTGAATAGAGAAGTGTTATTTACCCTTTCCCACAATACAAAAACCAGGGGTCACCCAATGAAATTAATAGGCAGCAGGTTTACTACAAACATGAGAAAGTATTTTTTTTTCATATAACACACAATTAACCTGTGGAACTCATTGCCACAGGCTGGTGAAAAGTATAACTGGGTTCAGAAAAGAATTAGATAAGTTCATGAAGCATAAGTCATTCAATGGCTATTAGCCAAGTTGGTCAGGGATGTAACCCCATGCTAGGGGCGACCCTAAACCTCTGACTGCCAGAAGCTGGAAGGGGAAGATGGGGTGGATCACTCCAATTGCCCTGTTCTGTGCACTTCCCCTGAAGGTCTGGTACTGGCCACAGTTTGAGACAGAATACTGGGTTAGGTGAACCGTGGGTCTGACGCAGAATTGCAGTTCTTATGTACATTTATGAGTGCTGTAACCAGATTAACTAAAAGAATGACCAGCTGGAGAGCTCCCACCACTTACTTTGGATGACATTAGAGCTAATTGTCAGGATTTTTAAAAATATTCATGGGATCCCATTGATCCTAATTTTCCTCCTTTTACTTTGCTAAATAGTTCCTCAGCACACCTTAGACTAGGCTGTGGAATAAAATCCAAGGGAAATGCTGTAACTACACCAAAACTACAGTAGGGTACAATTGTGAACTGGCCGAAAGATGGACTCCATATCAGGGTCCATCCTAGGCACCTTTGGTAGGACATTTCCCTGCTCTTTGCCTCCTTCTCCATATCTGTACAAAAGTCAATACTAAAAACTGGCTGACATTTCTTGGAGAATGTGAAGCTGAATTAATTAAAAGTCTATAAAACACCTAGATTCCCCTGGATGGAAGGTGTTATTTCAATGCAAAGCCGGAGTGTTGTTCGGGGATAAAGCTTACCTGAGACCAGGGTCTATTTCGGATTTGAAGCAAAGACTGCATATTTCTCAGGGGTTCTGTGAGCAGGATTCTGGCTGCATGCAGGGTCGGCTCCAGGAACCAGCTGAGCAAGCTGGTGCTTGGGGCGGCCAATTGTTGGAGGCGGCATTCTGCCCAATCCTAGGGCGGCACGGCCACTTTTTGTTTTTTTTCTTGTTCTGCTCCGGCAGGCGGCAGGAGGCGGCGCAGCGGGAGGGGCCGGGTGGCAGCGCCCCTGCTGTAGCCCTGGCTGCCCCCTTCTCTCTCTCTCCCGCCCGCTCCCCCGCCCCCCTCCAGCCGGTCCCCCTGCACCCGCGCTCCGGCTGCGCCGCAGGTTTTTTTTGTTTTTGTTTTTTGTTTCTTTTTGCTTGGGGTGGCCAAAAAGCCAGAGCCGGCCCTGGCTGCATGGGTCAGTTCCTCCTGCTTTTTCTTCCAAAATAATTCATTAAAATATCAGCATGCCACTGAAGGGAAGCAGGCCACATCTCATGCAGAACATGTTACTTCCCCTCTTTGTATGATAGTGAAGATGTCACCTCATATTTACATCCTTTAGAGAGCATTGTGTTTCTCCTGGTGCCAATTCTGGGGAATTACTCAGTCTAGGGAGTTACTGCTGTGCCATTGTTTTGGTTTTTTTTTGTAAGGACAGTTCAGACATATGAAATCATGATGGATGTTTCATCACTCAGAGGAAATCTCTCTTCGTATCCCACCTGTGTGGGACGATTGCTCTTCAGGAATGAAATGCAATGCACTGCCCGTCTACAATTGAACCTTCACCACCTGACTCACTTTGGCTCCTATCCTGGAAACACTTAGGGACAGATTTTTAAAGTATTTTATTTAGTGGGATTTTCAAAAGCACCTACGTGCCTAAAACTAATTGATTTCAGTGGGTGTTAGGTGTCTGGATGCTTTTGAAAATCCGACTAGGCACCTAAATACCTTAAAAATCTGGCCTTTCCTCACTTGATTAAATATGGGACTAGTTTAATATGGGACTTATACTGGCACAGCAATATGAAAAATCCACACACCCCAGGAACATAGCTATATAAAAACCTCTCAGTGTATATGCATCTATGTCAATGGAAGAGCGTTTCTGTGGACATAGCAAATGAGATTCAGGGAGGTGGTGTTCCTACACCAGCAGAAAAAAATCCTTCTCTCAGAGCATGTTGCGTCTATGCTCCAGGGCTATGCCAGTCTAGCTATACCAGCATAGGCTCTGTAGTACTGACCTAGCCTAACATCTTTGCTGAACTGGGGCCAAAAACAGTGCCCTCCCCTTTAATATGCTAACTTTGCCTAGGTAAGATGTACTCAAGAAAGTCAGGCTCGAAGGATTGGACTCTCAAATATTAGAGAGCTTAGTCAATATATAGTAAAACAAATGCAATGTTAAATTCAATCCATTGTTAGTTAATTAATACATTTAATAGAAGTCCATAGAAATCATTTCCCAAAGGAATTTCAAAGTAGATGCTATCTATCTATCAGACTCCATTTATTTAGGCTTTTCAGCAGCTATTTAGGTACCAATGCTTAGTATCCAAAGGTGTGGAAAAGTTGCTGATTAAGGTTCCTCATCAGAGAACTAGGGATAGCAATATTCCTGCTTCTGTGTGTAGAGCTGATGATGCTGTACAATGTTAGGCAAGTATTATACCCTGTCATAACTATAAAGGGAAGGGTAACAGCTCCCCGGTGTACAGTACTATAAAATCCCTCCTGGCCAGAGACTCCAAAATCCTTTTACCTGTAAAGGGTTAAGAAGCTCAGGTAACCTGGCTGACACCTGACCCAAAGGACCAATAAGGGGACAAGATACTTTTAAATCTTGGGGGCGGGAAAGGCTTTTGTTTGTGCTCTTTGTTTGGGGGTTGTTTGCTCTTGGGACTGAGAGGGACCAGACATCAATCCAGGTTCTCCACATCTTTCTAAACAAGTCTCTCCTATTTCAGACTTGTAAGTAAATAGCCAGGCAAGGCGTGTTAGTTTTCCTTTGTTTTCTCAACTTGTAAATGTACCTTTTACTAGAGTGTTTATCTCTGTTTGCTGTATTTTGAACCTGAGGCTAGAGGGGAGTCCTCTAAGTTCTTTCAGTTTGATTACCCTGTAAAGTTATTTTCCATACTGATTTTACAGAGATGATTTTTTACCTTTTTCTTTAATTAAAAGCCATATTTTTAAGAACCTGATTGATTTTTCCTTGTTTTTAGATCCAAGGAGGTTGGATCTGTATTCACCAGGAGTTGGTGGAAGGAAGGAGGGGGGATGGTTAATTTCTCCTTGTTTTAAGATCCAAGGGGTTTGGATCTGTATTCACCAGGGAATTGGTGAAAGGTTTCTCAAGGCTTCCCAGGGAAGGGAATTAGCTTTGGGAATGGTGCTAGCGAACCAGATCTAAGCTGGTAGTTAAGCTTAGAAGTTTTCATGCAGGCCCCAACATTTGTACTCTAAAGTTCAAAGTGGGGAAGCAGCCTTGACATACCCCTTCTATAAAACCTTCGCCATTATAATTGAGGCCCTGACAGGAGTGAAAAATATTATTAAGGCCATTCAAAAGAAGAGATGGGAATCCAACTCAGAGATTTCCTGCCTTCCAAACACTCTAGTAAGGCCACTGTGGGCAGATTTTTAAAGGTATTTAGGTGCCTAGTGAGATTTTCAAAAGCACCTAGACTCCTAAAACTCACTGATTTCAATGGGAGATGCCTTTGAAAATACCACTAGATGCCTAAATACCTTTAAAAGTCTGGCCTTAGGCCTTTCAGCTCATGTGTAACATTGGGTACCAAACTATAGTAAATAATTCCTCACCAGTCTTGGCCAATGGAAGATTAGGGTGAGCAAGGATATAGGAAATATCTTCTGATCCCTACTGTTCCAAATGATCAGTTAATAATGTTTCTGAGCACTCATCCCATATTAAACCAACTTCTTACAATACGGGGTGAAAGGAGATTTTCTGCATGGCCATGTTATTCCACAAATGCCTTCTGCAGTTTTGTTTGTAGAGCTGGTTGGAAATATTTTTTTCCTCAATGGAAAATTTTGACTTTTTCCTGAAAAATCAGAAACTGAAACATTTTGGCTGAAAACCAAAACAGTTCAGTTCAGAAATGTTGCCATAGTGCCTCATGGGAGTTGAGGCTCAGGTGCTTCATTCACCCACTCTACTGCATGGGTTACACTCTCTGGACAGACTACATCTCCCATGACACACCACGGTCTCTCTCCTGTTTAGAGGAGCTGGTGCAGCATGGCAGCTGTAGTCCACCTATGGAGACCAAAACTTAGAGAGGAATGGGGTCATAAGGCAACTAAACTACAGCTCCCATGAGGCACCCACAGTAGCATTTCCAAATTAAAATATTTTTGATTTTGGCCATTTTGGGGGGGCTGGGGAGGAAGGGGTTGGGTGAGATGTTTGACTCTATTTAACGCCATTGTTCGTATGGTCTAAAACTAAATATGCTATTAACTTTCCCTTTTCATTAATTTACAATGCCAATCATCAGAGGTGACTAGAGAGATTCACTTTCTCCTCTAAATGATAAACAATGATATGGGATTGTGATTGAATAGACCCATGTGCTCTAATTTAGACTAGAATATAATCTGTTCTAGAATAGAATAGAATAGACCCATCTGTACCAGTTTGTAGAAATGAATAGAATAGACCCATCCATTCTAGTTTAGAATAGAATCTGTTCTAGTTCAGAATAGAATAGAATGAGAATAGAATAGATGACAGCACAAGGTGCAAGGTGATGGATTATCAACCACAATATTTCTATGAATCCTCTTTCTTGGATGTCCAGAGATTGAAGCAATGGAGTTATGCTTGGTAGGTGACGTTAATAGTCTATAGTATATATTGTAGAAGAACCTAGGGCAAATACTTCTCCAGGTTGTTGTGCTGTAAGAGGGAAATCTTTTCCATGATGTCAAGTACCAGAGGGGTAGCCGTGTTAGTCTGGATCTGTAAAAAGCAACAGAGAGTCCTGTGGCACCTTTAAGACTAACAGATGTACTGGAGCATAAGCTTTCGTGGGTGAATGCCCATTTCGACAGCATGCATCCGACGAAGTGGGAATTCACCCACGAAAGCTTATGCTCCAATACATCTGTTAGTTTTAAAGGTGTCACAGGACTCTCTGTTGCTTTTCCATGATGAATTCTGAGGAGATCTCTACAGTGTTCTACCCTGGAGATCAGAAAAGCATGGAAGACATTTGCAGTGGGAAAATCAATATTATCTGAGTACACAATTCTGAGTATGCAATTATTACAGGTATATACGGTCATATTTGGTCACACTCAGCAATAGCAAAAACAGAAAAAAATGTTTGAAATGGTCTTCAAGTCAATATGCCCCTTTTGCTAATCAAAATTCTTTTCAGTGATGATTGCAACCTCACAAATCTCTATTGTGAGCTTTCTAAGGAAACTGGGACGCTAACTATCATACAATCATAGAATATTAGGATTGGAAGAGACCTCAGGAGGTCATCTAGTCCAACCCCCTGCTCAAAGCCAGACCAACACGAACTAAATCTATGTGTGTAGACAGTTTGCTCTTTTCAAATCGTTTTACCCTAATGCTTTGGTCCAACTGCTAAATAAAAGTAAGCATTTGGTCACTATATCACTGGTCACATATTTCCAGAGGGAGGAAACACAGGTGCCCTAAGCCCAAAAGTGTGGGGCAGTGTTTCCAGGTCCTCATATAAAAATGGAAAAATTGGGAAATTTCACCCCCAGAAAAGTAAGGCCAACAGACCTATCACCTGTGAGGGTGCTCTCAAAGAAACTAGAAAGTGGACAGCCGTGCAACTAGCCCTATAATTGTGACTTTTAATTTTAGCTCAAGTGCCCAAGCACACTGTGGAGGAACGCTCTCTCTGTTAAATATTCATAAACTTTCAAATAAGGGTTGAGAAAGCTCACAGTGCACATCTCTGGATCCAGTAAGGGAAGCCTCCAACAAAAAAAAGATGTGGCGTTACAGCTTGATATCATCAAATTTCTAAAGTATACATTAGTAGAATAAAATAAAATAAAACTTTTCTCAAAGGGAAAGCGACAACAATAAATCATTCAGGGTTTCTGTATATAACACATCCCCCTTCAACATCTTCCCCATCTTTCCCAACACACACATACACACAGAGAGAGAAAGGATTGAAACCCAATTTTATTTCTATTCCACCTTTAATATTAAAAATTCATTTTAGCTATGTCCTGGGTCCTATTCTGGTAGGAAAAAATATGCATAAAATCAAATGTGCAAACATGGAAAATCAATGTGCAAATGTGGAAAACTTGCAATTTAATATTTTATTTTATTTTACTCCATTTTATTTTATTTGCACACCCATCAACCCCCACCGAAGAAAGGATGAGAATCCTGAAATTTAGACTTATGAAAATATTGGGTGAAAGAACAGTTCATTGGGCAAAGTCTTGAGCCATGGTTCTGTGGGACCAAGAATATGTATCCCCTTTCTACATCACCATTACCAAAGTTCCACTACAGCAGACCAGCTGGCAACCTCTGATTGGACCAGTGAAAGGTTTGCATAGGGGCGTTTCACTGAGTCAGTCCTTCTCCTCTGCCCAGGTCACAAGAGATGGAGAAGAAGAGTAGGTAACCATGGGAACAATTCTCCATCACTTGGAGTCTTTAAGTCAAGACTGGACATTTCTTCCTAGAAGATACAACTAGAAGCGATATGCTTAATGCAGGAATCATGGGGTGAGAATCTCTGGCCTGTGCTATGCATAGGGTTGGCAGAATTCATTTTTCTAAATAATTTTGATGGATAATATAAATGCTTATGTTAAAGCAATTTTAGGTTTTTATTGATTTAAATTTTCATGGTTCTGTAAAATTATGGGGGGGAAGTATTTAATGACAATAAACATTGAGATTCAAAAAGCTGAAGCTTTATAAACCATTAAAACACAAATTGTCAACATCCCATGTCAAAATATACAATGAATATCCTTAAATCAACAAATCATACCTGTTTTTACTATTTGTTTGCTTGTAATAAACCTAATTCACAAGTCTTAATCACTGGATTTTGACTCTAAACATTTTTAAGCAGCATTTTCCTTACTTTGCCTATCTATAATTGTTATCAATGGAAATATTTTCCCAGTTTGTATTTGTGTGGCAAAATTGATGTTTACTGATATTTATTGATAAAAATCAAATCCTCCCAAGTCTAGTTGCACAGGAGGTCAGACTGGATGATCAAAATGGACACTTCTTGTCTTAAAACCTATGAATCTCTGAAGTATTGGATTTGTAAAAACTCACAGCAGAGTTGTTGTAGCAGAGAGAGAAAAGCAAAAATGGATCCTCTGAACAACATATTCCCACCCAAACACACACAGATCCTTCTGAGTTTCCTGGGAGGGCTTCCCCTTTTCCTCTCCTTTGTGGTCCTTATGGAAAGATTTTCGGATGATGGACAGTTCTGCCTTCCAACTATAGCACTGGATGGCGTCGTTAAGACACAGCCCCTAGTAAGAGGGCAGTGTAGACAATCATCATCATTAGACGTGGTTGAAATTTCTCCAGTTGAACAGGTTTCCATTTAAAAACCCTGATTCAATGCAACTGAAGTGTTTTATGGGAATGTATCGATTTACTTGAAATTTTTGAGGGAGAATTATTTAAATGTTTTGTTTTGACTTTATTATTTTTAACTATTAATTATATTATATTATGTAAAAGTTGAAAAGTTTTGGCTGTTATATAATATAATCAGAACAAAAGTGAAAATGAGACTTCAGCAGTCAATGACACTATTCCTAGGTCAGATCAAAAAGGATGTGGCCAATATGGAGACAACTTATGATGGAGTCAAACATCTTTCTCTGCCAGACTGCAGTGAGGGGAAAGTGTTACCTCATGTGCTCAACACACAGGGGCAGGAATAGAAGTGCTTGTGACAGTGTGGGGCAGGAATCGGCAGCCCTGAGGTTAACTTCCGGTTTATGTCTTATGTTCCTTAAAATTCATGTTTCAGGATTTCAGCTGGCCACCTGCAGGGGTCAGGAAGGGATTTTTTTTTTTTTTTTGTACCTTGAAGTATTTTTTTCTCTTCTTCCTCTGAAGCATCAGGGATGGCCACAGCTGGAGATGGGACATTGGCATAAAGGTCCAGGGCTCTGAGGGGACACCAAGTATTTTCTTTCTCTCAGGTGCTGGACTGGCTGATTCTTGCTCACATGACCAGGGTCTAACTGATTGCCATATGTGGGGTTGGGAATAATTTTCCCCTGGTGAGACTGGCAGTGACCTTGGCGGGGGAGGAGGGGGTCACTTTCTTTTGCAGTGTGGGGGGTACGGGTCACTTGCCAGGATTATCTGAATGTATCTCACTTAATCATCTCCCTGCCATTGTGGGGGCCTGAGGCACTGGTGCCGCTTGGTCCCCCCTGTTCTTTGCCTGTGGCACATCCTAATCTCATCTCCTGAGGGCTGTGATAATTTGGTCTCATTTTGGTTGCTGGGTTTAGTTTGCGGGTGCGGGGTGGGGGGTGCTGGTGGTCTGTGCTATACAGGGAGAACATAAGAATGGCCGTACTGGATCAGACCAAAGGTCCATCCAGCCCAGTATCCTGTTTACCGACAGTGGCCAATGCCAGGTGCCCTGGAGTGAGTGAACCTAACAGGTAATGATCAAGTGATCTCTCTCCTGCCATCCATCACCCCCCTCTGACAAACAGAGTCTAGAGACACAATTCCTTACCCATCTTGGCTAATAGTCATTAATGGACTTAACCTCCATGAATTTATCCAGTTCTCTTTTAAACCCTGTTATAGTCCTAGCATCAACAACCTCTTCAGGAAAGGAGTTCCACAGGTTGACTGTGTGCTGTTGGACTAGATGATCTGGCCATCCCTTCTGGCCTTAAACTGTATTAGTTCATCTACACTGCAATAAAAATCCCATGGCACCGAGTCTCAGAGCTTGGGTCATTTGACTCAAGCTCACAGGGCTTGGGCTGAGGGGCTAAATGTAGCCGTGTAGATGTCTGGGCTTCGACTGCAGCCGGGGCTCTGAGACTCACAGGGTTTCAGAGCCCAGGATCCAGCCTGAGCCCAAATATCTACACTGCCACTTTTAGCCCTGTGGCCCAAGCCCCACGAGCCCAAATCAGCTGACCTGGGCAAGCAACAGCCTTCCCGTGGGCCTTTTTATTTCAATGTAGACATGCTCTCTGATCCCACCAGCCTGGGTGTCGATTCCACTGGCTAGCAAGGCACTAGAAGTTAGACCTTGCAATGCCTAAGTCCTTTTGTGGATCCAGCCCTAAGTCATTATTTTACATTCTTACTTTGTTTTAGCCTATGGAATTCACCAAAACATTATCTACCCACATTCAACAAAGAAAATAAAGTTCAATTTTATTTTGAAGACAAAGATCCTGGTTCTGATTGATCTTAAAGTTTCAAATCTTTGCACATCCTCAAGCGTTACAAGTTCACACTACCAAAGACCTAGAATGAAGTAAGGGCTACGCAACCTCTGAGCTTTAAAGTGTAAATCAGCTGCACTCATCATTATATTGTCTTTCAAAAAATTCAGTAGCATTTCTGAATTCTTATAAAATCTACACATTTACTGACAATTTTTTTCAGAGCCTCTTTCACCTCTTTGTTTCTCAGGCTGTATATGAAGGGATTGGCCATTGGAGTCAGAATTGTGTAGAAGACAGAGAACACTTTGTTGAGGTCTCTGAGTGTGTTGGTTTTTGGTAGCAGATACAGAATGATCAGAGTCCCATAGAAAATTGTCACCACGATGAGGTGAGAAGAGCAAGTTGAAAAGGCCTTTTGCCTCCCAGTGGTGGAAGGGATTCGCAGGATGGTGGAGATGATACAAATGTAGGATGTCCCAGTTAAAGCAAATGGGGGCAGGGTAATTGAAGCAGCCACAATGGTGATTACAAGCTCCACCTGGTAGATGTCATTGCAGTAGAGATTTATTATTTGTGTAGATTCACAGAAGAAATGATCAATTTCATTGGCGCCACAGAAAGTTAATTGTAACATAAGAGAAACTATGATGATAATACCAAGAAATCCACTTATCCAAGACCCTGCTGCTAGCTGGAGGCAGAAACTGCCATTCATAATGGTTGCATAATGCAGTGGTTTGCATATCGCTAGATACCGATCATAAGACATCGCTGCAAGGAGACAACACTCCGTGGCTGCAAGGAAACCAACAAAGTAAAATTGTGTGATGCAGCCACCAATAGAAATGGTTCTGTCCCCGGTCAGCAAACTGGCCATCATCCTTGGCAGGACGGTTGAGGTGTAGCAGGTCTCCAAGCAGGACAAGTTCCCCAGGAAGAAGTACATGGGGGTGTGAAGGTGCTGATCAGTCACAACTAGCACAACAATGAGGATGTTCCCGGCCATGGTCACACTGTAAATCACAAGGATCAGTAGAAAGAGAAGGATCTTCAGTTCGGGGACAGACCCAAATCCCAGGAGGATGAATTCTGTGAGGGAGGTTTGATTTCCCTGTTCCGTGTCTGCCATGGGGGAAATGAACCAAACTCTACAATACAACAAGAACAGAATCTGTTAAATGTCAATATCACATTATCAATTTAAAAGCATTAATGTTCAAATGCTCCCTCTCCTTCATGTCACCCGCCCAAATACTGGGCTGAGCACATAGGCTGGTAGGCTGGGAGTGAGACAATGGAGGCTGATGATATCTGACAGTGAGTGAGAAAAACTGACACACAAACATGCTGCTAAAGCAAGCTCAGTTTTGTGTAAAGACCCTGATTTATCTGACTAACAGTAGACTAAGCCTTGCTCCCTTGATTTTGCTCCAAAGATTGACACTAGTGGTGTGTAGTGAGGAAACCAGTTCACCAGGAGGAGTCTGGCAAATGAAAGTGAAGGCACTGGATTCCCTGAATTAAGAATGACTCGTTTGGGCTGGTAAAACACCCCACAATTTTGCTGGCTGAGAATCGGCTTGGTTTGGACTTCAGAAACTTCCTTTGTCCCCGACAGAAACCAACGCTCTATGAATGTGGTTGTGCTAGTCCAAGCCCTCACCTCCTAAGCCTTTGTAGGTAGTCAATGTTTGATTTCATTTATGCTGTACCATGTAGATCAGTGCTTATGCTGCTATGTGATCATCAGATATTAACTTTAGGATTTCTCTACTAAGGAATATTGTTGATTCAAACTGCTTAGCAACATTCTGAAAATTGAATGATCAAAATCCCCATTGTCATCTACACTAGCAAAGCTGTACATTTACAAGAAATATAAACTCACATGATTCAGAAAATATGCCATCCATCATGACTGATGTATTTTATGTTTTGTTCACAATTCCTTTTTATCTTTTTTTTTTCCATTTCCCACTCTGAACTTCCACAACTTTGAAAAATTTACTGAGAGTTAAAAGGAAAAATGAAAGTCTGATACTTTGCCATTTGGTAATTTTTAAAGATTTGAAGATTTCTTTTTAAATGTATTGCATGGTAAAAAAAAAAAATAGCAGGGGAAGATTTGGGGGAAATGTCATTATTCATTTTATTACACCCAGTGGTAAACAGGAAAAAAAAAGTTTAAATGTAGGTTCCCTGCAGCCCTACATTTCTATGATTCTATCTGGAGTTTAACAATAGTTCTGGAAGGGATCTTATACATTGGAGTTAACGGTTTAAGCCCATCTCTAACTATTAGAGATCAGGATGAGATCTGATGTGGGGGGCACATCATTCCACAAGTGTTACTGCAGCGTTATTACACATTCCTCTGCAGTCTCTGGAGCTGCCACTGTCAGAGACAGGAGACTGGGATCAATGGACCTGGGATCTGGTCCAGTCTGGAAATCCCTATGTTCTTCATTGATTGGGTTATTTAAAAGTAAAGTGGAACAGACACTAATATATGTACTATTGGGGCCAGTCCTGGCAGAGAGATGGGCTGGAGGGGACAGAGTTTTCCTTTCTTGACTCTAGATTCTATAATTCTGTTCCAGGTTCTGCCAATGGTGGTGAGCAATAGGAAGACATTTCCCGTCCCTATGCCTCAGTCCCCCTGTCGATTACATGGCAATATTAACACTGACTGACATCTCTGGGGGAAGGCGAGACTGAATCACCACTGATTGCACAGCCCTTTGACTGCACGGCATGGCAGGCTCTATCTTAGTGCATGGCAGCAGCAATATGAGGGATAACACTCACCTTCAACCACAGCATACTCAGCCTACAGTCTAGCTTGGATCTCTCAGGATTTGGTGACCAGGATTCAGACTCTTCTCTCTCATATCTTCCTAGAAATGTGGTTCTCTCAGTAAAGAGATCTGGGTCCCCCTGATGGGATGAGCAGGTGCCGAGATCTCACTTGGACCATGTTCTCTTACCTCTGTTGATGGGGTGTGTTTGCCTCCTCATAGAAATGTAGGGCTGGAAGGGACCTCAAGAGGTCATCTAGTCCAGCCCCTGATGCTGAGGCAGGACCAAGTAAACCTAGATCATCCCTAACCTGTTCTTAAAAACCTCTGATAATCAGGATTTCACAACCTCTCTTGGTAACCTGTTCCAGTGCTTAACTACCCGAAAGTTTTTCCTAATATCTAACCTAAATCTGCCTTGATGCAATTTGAACCGATTCCTTCTTGTCCTACCTTCAGTTTAGTATTTGTATCCTTTGCAGGAGAAGGTTGTGTCTCCCCTGATGCCACTTCTGAGGGGGGATTTCCATCGGCTGACTCTGGGGAGTTCCTGCTGTTTGCAACACACACAGCATGAAAACCGGTCCTGATGCAATCAGCCTGCTTAGCTCAAGAGATTTCTCTCCTCATAGACTCATAGACTCATAGACTTTAAGGTCAGAAGGGACCATTATGATCATCTAGTCTGACCTCCCTCATGATGCAGGCCACAAAGCCATCCCAGCCCTTTCCCTTGACTCTGCTGTTGAAGTCCCCAAATCCTGTGGTTTAGAGACTTCAAGTAGCAGAGAATCCTCCAGCTAGTGACCCCTGCCCCATGCTGCGGAGGAAGGTAAAAAACCTCCAGGGCCTCTGCCAATCTACCCTGGATGAAAATTCCTTCCCGACCCCAAATATGGCGATCAAGTAGAACCCCGAGCATGTAGGCAAGATTCTCCAGCCAGACCCTCATTGGCCATTATACTATTTACCAGCGATGGCACACTGTTCATTTGACTAAAATCATGTTATCCCATTAAACCATTCCCTCCATAAACTTATCTAGCTTAATCTTAAAACCAGACAGGTCCTTCGCCCCCACCGTTTCCCTCCGAATGCTGTTCCAATATTTCACCCATCTGACGGTCAGAAACCTTCGTCTAATTTCAAGCCTAAACTTCCCCATGGCCAGTTTATATCCATTTGTTCTCGTGTCCACATTAGTACTCAGCTGAAATAATTCCTCTCCCTCCCTGGTATTTATTCCTCTAATATATTTAAATAGAGCAATCATATCCCCCCTCAGCCTTCGTTTGGTTAGGCTAAACAACCCGAGCTCCTTGAGTCTCCTTTCATACGACAGGTTTTCCATTCCTCTGATCATCCTAGTGGCCCTTCTCTGTACCCGTTCAAGTTTGAGTTCATCTTTTTTAAACATCGGAGACAAGAACTGCACACAGTACTCCAAATGAGGTCTCACCAGTGCCTTGTACAACGGAAGCAGCACCTCCTTATCCCTACTAGATATACCTCGCCTAATGCATCCCAAGACCGCATTGGCTTTTTTCACTGCCACGTCACATTGTCGACTCATAGTCATCTTGTGGTCTACCAGGACTCCAAGGTCTTTCTCCTCCTCCGTTACTTCTAACTGATGCGTCCCCAGCTTGTAACTAAAATTGTTGTTAGTCATCCCTAAGTGCATCACCTTACACTTTTCACTATTAAATTTCATCCTATTTCTGTTACTCCAATTTACAAGGTCATTCAAGTCTCCCTGCAGAATATCCCGATCCTTCTCCGAATTGGCAATACATCCCAACTTTGTGTCATCTGCAAACGTTATCAGCCCACTCCTACAATTGGTTCTGAGGTCAGTAATAAATAGATTAAATAAAATCGGTCCCAAAACCGAACCTTGAGGAACTCCACTGGTGACCTCCCTCCAACCTGACAGTTCACCTTTCAGTACAACCCGCTGCAGTCTCCCCATTAACCAGTTCCTTATCCACCTCTGGATTTTCATATCGATCCCCATCTTTTCCAATTTAACCAATAATTGCTCGTGCGGTACCGTATCAAACGCTTTACTGAAGTCAAGGTATATTAGGTCCACCGCATTTCCCTTATCTAATAAGTCCGTTACTTTCTCAAAGAAGGAGATCAGATTGGTTTGGCATGATCTGCCCTTGGTAAAACCATGTTGTAATTTGTCGCAATTGCCATTGACCTCAAGGTCCTTAACTACTTTCTCCTTCAGAATTTTCTCCAGGACCTTGCACACTACAGATGTTAAACTGACAGGCCTGTAGTTACCCGGGTCACTTTTTTTCCCTTTCTTGAAAATAGGAACCACATTAGCTATTCTCCAGTCCAACGGTACCACCCCCGAGTTTAAAGATTCATTAAGAATTATCGCTAAGGGGCCTGCTATTTCTCGCGCCAGTTCCTTCAGTATTCTTGGATGAAGATCATCCGGTCCACCCGACTTAGTCCCGTTAAGGTGTTCAAGTTTGGTTTCTACCTCGGATATGGTAATCCCCCCTCCTGTATCCCCCTCTGTCACACTGCCAATATTCCTAATCCCTTCATTGGCCTCATTGAACACCGATGCAAAATATTCGTTTAGATATTGTGCCATGCCTAGATTATCCTTAATCTTCACTCCAGCTATAGTCTTCAGCGGTCCCACTTCTTCTTTCTTTGCTTTCTTCCTATTTATATGGCTATAAAACCTCTTACTATTGCTTTTAATTCCCCTCGCAAGGTCCAACTCTACACGGCTTTTGGCCTTTCTCACTCCATCTCTACATGCTCTGACCTCAATAAGGTAAGTTTCCTTACTGATCCCTCCCCTCTTCCACTCTTTGTATGCTTTCTGTTTTTTTCTAATCACCCCTTTCAGATGGTCGCTCATCCAGCTCAGTCTAAATCTCTTGCTTACTAACCGTTTTCCCTTTTTTGGGATACAGGCCTTCGACAGCTCCTGCAGCTTTAACTTAAAATAATCCCAGGCACCTTCTGCCTTTAGATCCATTAATATGTTTGTCCAATCCACTTCCCTTACCAGTCCTCTTAATTTATTAAAATTAGTCTTTTTAAAATTGTAAACCCTAGTCTTTGATTTAATTCTGTTAATCCTTCCATTTAGTTTAAATCGAAATAGCTCATGATCACTGGAGCCAAGGTTGTCCCCTACAACCATTTCCTCAACGAGGTCCTCACTACTCACCAAAACCAAATCCAAAATGGCCTCCCCCCTTGTCGGTTCAGCTACTACTTGATGAAGGAATTGATCAGCAAGCACATCTAAGAACATCTGAGCCCTATTATTGCTACTAGTGTTTGTTCCCCAATCTATATCTGGGAAGTTAAAGTCGCCCATAATTACACAGTTCCTATTAGTATTTACTTCCCTAAACACATTAAATAGTTCTTTATCCATATCCTGGGTAGATCCCGGCGGTCTATAGCACACCCCAAGCACTATCCCAGGGGAGGCTCTAGTAGTTCTTTTACCCAGTGTGAGTGTTGCCCAGACGGACTCCGTCTTATCCATTCCATCAGTTATTATTTGTTTACAGCTTACCTCATTATTGACATACAATGCCACCCCCCCACACACCTTTACCTTTGTTCTGGTCATTCCTAAACAGCACATACCCTTCCATACCTGTACTCCAGTCATGACTGCCATTCCACCACGTTTCAGTTATTCCTACAATATCTGGTTTCATTTCTCGGACCAGGAGCTCCAATTCCTCCATTTTGTTACCTAGGCTTCTCGCATTGGTGTATAAACATCCTAATGTATGCCGTTTAGCCTGTCTCCCATTAGTTATGCAATTTGTTATGGACCCCTTACTGTTCATCCCCCCTCTCGTTCTTATGTCCAATCCCATCCCCCCGGCTATATCTCTTCTTATCTCATCACTCACATTTTCAATGTTGGAATCTGGCGTGGAGATTAACTGTACATCTCCCAACCGTCTCCCCCAACTTCCTAGTTTAAAGCTCTTTTGATGAGATGAGCCAGCCTCCCTCCCAGAAGTCTATTTCCTTCTCTACTCAGGTGAAGTCCATCCCGTGAGAACAGTTGTCTGTCCCCGAAAGCCTCCCAGTGGCCATACAGCCCAAAGCCCTCCTTATAGCACCACTCCCTTAGCCAACTATTTATTCTCACAATCCTATCAGCCCTTTGCTGCCCTTCTCTAGGAACAGGCAGAATTCCACTAAAGATGATCTGAGCCTCGATTTCTTTGAGTGTCTTCCCCAGCCTGGCATAATCTCCCTTGATTCTTTCTAACGAGAACCTAGCCGTGTCATTTGTTCCTACTTGAAGGATTATCAAGGGGTTCTTACCTGCTCCTTTTAGTATCCTTTTCAACCGCAGGTCCACATCCCGTATCTTTGTGCCCGGTAGACAGCACACCCTTCTGTTCTCTGGGTCCGCCCTGGTCACAGGCCTATCCAACCTCCTCAGTAAGGAGTCCCCAGTCACATAAACCTCTGAGAGATGATTGAGTTGCATGACTGAGAGGTCCTGCTGTACCTAGCAAGGGCCTCCTCCTGCTGTCCCAAAGCAGATGAACAATCCTCTCTTATGTGAGCAGTCCTGCCCCCTTCTGTGAGACAACATGCCCCCATAAGGGTTGTCCACATTAGTCAAGTATGATGGCTGGGCTCTCAAAGTGGGGAGCATAGTAATTGGACAGTAAGATTTCTGTGAAATATTGTCTACTTGGTCCCGAGTTTGCAAATTAGACATTTCAATCAGGATTTTCAAATCAGTCTCAAGGAATTAGGCCCTTAACCACCATGAAAAGTAAATTGAATCTGGATGCCTAACTCCTTTAGGCTCTTTTGAGAACCCCAGTCTTCGTGGGGGTGGAGGGTAGACACAGGAAGGTACAAATAAAGCTGATGGAAACATTTTAACTATGAAACCTGCTTTGTAACTGAGCCAAATATGCCACTCTGGCAATTTGATTCACACAGTGAGGAAATATGACAACCAACAACACAGAGATGTTCCCCCTTTCGGTCCCTTCTCACACATGCACAGGTCTGAAGGTTGAGAGATGTAAACCACTAGAAAGGGAGGAGACACATTGTGCCAGTGAGTTACACAACTATTTGCTAGACATCAGAGGAATGTTGGGAGTCAGGACTCCTGGATTCTATCCCAGGTCCTGGAGGGGTATGAGCTGTAGTACTTGCAGACAATAGTACAACAATCCATATCGATTTGGCACAGGCTTGCTGAACGTTATTGTGGCTGAGAGGATGTGTTATCAGAGACTGGCTAAATAGAAAGACAAAATTAGTGAGGGGCTACGTTGAAGGGAGGAGTTGTGAGGACTAGTAGGAAGCTGGAAGGAATGTAGGGGGAAGAGCAGATGGATGGTGTAGTGCTTAGGGAGGTATTCCAGCCCTTGGGAGCCCTGTATGCCAGTTCTGGCTCCACCAAAGACTGCCTGTTTGACCAAGGTGATCTCTGGGCCTCAGTTCCCCAGCTGTATAATGGAGATAACAGATGTTCCCCACCCCCTGGGGGTATTGTGAGGAGAAATACACTAAAGACTGTGGGTCACCCACATATTACACAGATGGTTCGCAGGTAAGTACCTTAGGGAGAGGCAGGGCTGTCTCATGAATGAGAGCCTGCACACACTGAGAGGAGGTGAAATTGCCCATGCAGCAAACCTAGTGTCTGACACTGGAATTACACCTGCAAAGAGGCTATGATCTGAACTGACCACTGGGTGGAAAGGGAGCAGAAATTTGAATGTGGCAGTGATGGCGATGGAGGGGCTGTCTGACAATGACTAAGGAGCACCCTGCCCTGCCTGTTCAGGTCTCTCTCAGCAGAGTAGGGGAAGTGATCAGATTTAGATAAGTCCAGGGGCCATGCCAGCCTCTTCCCGGTGGGAGGCTGAGGTGGGCAAAACAGAAAATTGTAAGGGGGGCTGTGCCCCCTCGTCATGAGGCCCTGCCCCTCTCTGTGGCACCACCCTGTGCTCCTCCTCAGGTAAGTGCCAGTCCCGCCTCCTCCTCCCCCCAGGCCTCGCCCCCTGGCCAGAGGCTGGAAGCCAGATCTGGGCAGTGCAGGGTGGCTGGTACCATGGTGCAGGCTGCCATAACACTCCCCTGTCTCCTCCTGCTGTTTGTGCCCATGTCCCCTGGGCTAGGGGAAGCTTGCAGGGGCTATTTTCCTTACCCCCTCCCATAGCCACCACCGCTCTCCAGACACCCAGCTCTGAAGGCAGAGTGGAGAGAACAGGGGGCCCCAAAGTATTCCCCAGTCTAGGTCTCCACCCACCAGCGCTGCCCAGGCCAGGGGGAGGGTCCAGGGCTCCCACAGCGGCCTGGACTGACCCACTTCTGGGCCCTGCACCCCCCATATTCGCTGCTCCTCAAGAGCTCTGCTGGCCCGAGTGCCGGGTCCCCCCACCTCGGCGGCTGTTATGGGATGCAACAGTCGAAGGACGGCGGGGAGCTGAGCAGCAGCCACTGCCCTGGGGCCCCAGGCACCAGCAGGAGGAGGAGACGGGAGAGTGCCGCTGTCACCCGCACTGTGACACCAGCCAGTACAGCAGCCTCCCCGCACTGCCTGGCTTCGGTTTCCGGCCTCCAACCTGGCCAGCAGGCTGTAGGCTCGACGTGGGGAGAGGAGGAAATAGGGCCAGAATTTACCTGAGGAGAAGCAGGGGAAGGGGCCACAGAGAGGGGTGGGGCCTTGTGGCAAGGGGGAGGTACAGGCCCCACTATTTTCTGTTTAACCCACCCCTGTCCAGGGATGTGGCTGCTCTTCAGCTCCCCTTCAACTGTTGCAGCCTGTAACAGCTGCCCAGGTGGGGGGACCCAGATCTAAGGCCGTCAGAGCCCTCAGGGAGCAGTGAGCATGGGGGGCAGGACACAGGAGCCCATGCTGGTCAGTCCAACCCACTGTGGGGAGCCCCGGTCACTCCATCTGCCCTGGGTAGTGCACCCTGCCCAGCAGGAACATGGACTGGGGGCTGCTCTGATGCCCCCCGGCCCTCTACCCGGGCTTACTCCTGCACAGCCACAGCTGCCTTCAGAGCTGGGCGTCTGGCCAGCAGCCACCACTCTGCATTCAGAGCTGAGTGGTTGGCGAGTGGCAGCTGCTACGGGGTGGCTACTGCAAAATTGGGGGTGGCTATAGCTCTCGCAACCCCCCTCCCCGGGCCACTCCTGCCCCCTACCTTTACCTGCATGGCATTGCTCCCAAAAAGTTAGAACACTCAGGTATACAACTTTGTGCATGATGAATTATTCAAGGCTTCAGGGAGGGTAAAGCAGCTGTGAAGAATTGTTTTCTTCTCAATCCTAAATATCATGGGACTGTGTAGTTGAGGAGCTAATATCGAAACTAATCCTTGACCAAATATGAACTTTGACTGGGATTCTTGAAGGAGACTAAGGGATCTAGGCACCCATATGCAAATGTGATATGGGTGTGATATGGGTGCTTCATTCCCTTAGCTTCCTTTGCAAATCCCAGCCTTCCTGGTTGCCACACACCAAGGTTATCATGGATTTATAAGTACTGGCCATGAACTGAGCTCAAGAAAATGAGTTCTACAAAGTGTAAAAAAGAGCAGACTTTAGAAGATCTAAAACCATGCAGAAGAGGACAGTGGTTTGTGTAGATGGGTACACAGGCAGATTGTTATTCCCAGTCCAGTTCAAAGTTTTTAAAAAGTACAATCAAGTCCCAATTTGTTTTAATACAGTCTTATGTCAATCCTTCACCATTAAGCTTTTGTGTCTCCAAAGCTTTGTTTTTAACAATGTCTGGTGCCATTTGACTTGTTTTTCCCAACTGTAATTGCATTTAGTGAAACAGACTAATGAGTCTCTTGGAGGCGTGACGGGGCGAGGGGAAGAAATCTTGCACATGGTGATGAAGCACTAGTTTACCTTTCGGAGCGATGACAGTGGACCAGATTGCCTGCTGATTTACATTGATGTAACTCCATTGGCATCAATAGGCCTGATCCCCAGCTGGTGTAAACCAGTGTAGCTCCATTGGAGGCAATGGACAACATGCTCATCTGATGTAAATTGATGTTGCCCCATTGGCGTCAATGGGCCAAATTCCCAGCTGATTCAAATTGGTGTAGCCCCATTAAAGTAAATAGGGCTATGAGTTTACTAGGACTCAGAATCTAGCCCTATAACTGCCCTCTTCTTATCCCTTATTTTCTGCAGCCATGTAGAGGGATTTATGTAGAACAGCTGCCTTTTAACACCCCAAAGTTTCTGCTGACATCTAGGCAGCATTATGCAATGTAGCTGCTCTTTTGTCATATCCTCTCTCAGATCAATCCTTCAGTACAGTACATGCAAAGTTCTCTTCAGTAACCTTATGCAGTTGGCAGCAGAATTAAGCCAGCATCACTGCCCTTATCTCTTTCCTTCCCAGGCTGAGGTAGGAAGGTCTGGTGGATCAGGCACTGGAAAAATGGATTTGTTATCTAGCTCTGCCACCTACCTGCTGTGTGGCCTGATGACAGGAAAGAAGAGGAAGGGCTTATGTCCAGTGTTCTCCATCCTCATGATAGTAGGCTTGGGATAATGGACAGCACCCCCTTGGGGTGAAATTTAATTTTTTCATCTCATGACTATGGTTATAGTTTGAGGTGTAAGAGATTTGAGTCTCTACACAAGTTTGTATTTATCTAAATACACCATGATGGAAAAACTTCTCTAGTCATTCCCCGCAACCTGTCTGTCACCAGCTGAATCCCACTGAAGTCCACTGCAGGTTGTGACTTTCTCTGAAAATGTGTTTTTAATGACACTAAGCAAGATTTTTATGCACAAACTCCATGAAAATGCAGCCTTTTGTGTAAACTAATTTTATTTTATTTTTGCAAGAATTTCCTATCAAAGTAGCACCCTGTGACAGAGAGAAACTTTGCAATGCAACAGGTCAAAGAAAGAGGCCTTGTGTTTTATAGGAGTAGCATATTGGTGAGAGGCAAGGAGAGGGGAATGGTATCTCTTTCTCTCTCACTTCCAAGTACTGGCATCAGGGCCCCTATCCCTGCATTTGCTCATGCTGTATGGTGCAGCTGGTCTCAGGATCCGGTGAAAAGCCAACAGAGAGGAAGATAGTGGGGGTGGAAAGGGAACGGAAACCAGAACAGGATCTCACATATATCAGTCTGTGGTCCTCAGTGGTCCAGCAGTGATGTCCAGGCATGCACACCGGTGACCTATGATTTGGGTGTATGATGAATCAATGATCCTCAGAGCTCATGAGCAAAGGACAGAGTCTACAGAGTGAAGGGGAAGCCTGTCGAGTTTTCACCTGAGAATCTCACAGGAGTCTGCTCCCTGTTTGATCCTCTCCATCATTTTAAGTACCACAAAAGGGGGTGATGGGCGGACTAGCCCATCCGCTCATTATGTAAGCGGGGGAATGGTCCCGCTATTGTGGGGAACTTTCCTGGCTTCTGCACTACCCCGGTGAAATAGGCTAGTGAAAGGATCTGAGTCCTCGCTCCCACTTCCCCTACCCAGAGGCCTCCCTGCCCTTGAGGGCTCCCCTTCCACTTTCCTGTCTGGCAGAGTCCTCGTAACCCCAACAAGGCTGGGCCCAGGATTCCTGGGGGGCTCAGCCCCCAACCCTGCTGTGGTCACCTAGGACAGGGGCTAGGGTGTCACCACTTCGGGGTACTCTCTCTGCACTGGGCACCTCCCTGATCCACTGATTATTCCATACAATTTAAAACAAATACAAGTTGTTTAATTAACAATTAATCTCAAGAAAAGAATAAGGAAAAATGGGAGAGGTTAAAGGAAAACACATCACCCCGCTCTGTGGCAGGGAACATCACAAACGGTGTCTCTGGACATCAGGGCACTTTGCAGTCTGTTCCTTGTAGGTCCCAGATTTTCTTCTCAGGCCCTGGCTGTGCTGCAGGTATGCTGCGGGTTGGACACTTGCAATGGTGGTGGCCACACACCTCCAGGCTTTGAGTGGTGGGACTCTTCTTCCCGTTGTGGAAGCAGAGAAAAGAACTGACAGAAGGGAACTGCAATGCATGATGGTTGTTAGCAAGAGTCAGGCTTCGTTAGCAAGAGACAGTCTTTGTTAGCAAGAGTCAAGCTAGCTGTGACCCTGATAACCCTGATAACGCGAGATTTGTAGAAGCGAGGATTGTGTGAGGATTGTGTGAGACGGGTGAGAAAGAGTTGTGTAAGAAGTCATTGTGACCTCAGTATAGATAAGGTGTAGAAGACCTTGTGTAGATAAGGTATAGAAACTAATTGTATGTAGGCAAGAGTCAAAACAAGTAAGGAAATGAGATATCAAGATGGCCTATGTATAAACAAAATGCAGCTGTCCCTCATTATTTCTGTAATGAAAGGTATAAATGCTTGCTGTAATTAGTTACCAGAGAGAGACCTGCTTTGCTCTCTCCTCTGCACATGTGAGAGTTAATAAAGCCTCTGACTTGCTGTACCTAAACAAAATAGTGAGAACTCAGGTTTTCTCCGACAATTTGGGGGCTCGTCCGGGATGGCAACGCCCACTGAGGCAACGGCAGCTGCTACGGATCGTTCCCCTTCGAACCCCATGGCGCCACAATAGAGGTAAGAGACCTTTTGAAATCTCTATTGGGGTGTCGGACGAGGACTGTCCGTGGGGCCGTCTGCCCCTGTTGGGCTCACGCCATCCGAACTTATTGACTGTGCAGCAAGGTCAGATGCTGAGCGGCGTAATAGGGGAATTGTTTGCCGCCCCCTGTAAGCATATGCTAGGTGCATAGGGTTTGCACCTGTATTGAGGAGTTGTTACTGCCTCAAGAGGGGTTTTTACCGCCTCAAGTGATGCATCAAGGTACTTGGGAATAGTACCTGGAGGTACTCAGGAGTAGTACCTGGTATAAGGCCTTGGT
>NC_048311.1:1026355-1073678 GCF_013100865.1 Trachemys scripta elegans | reverse complement strand
AATGTTATATATGCCATCATATGCCAGCAATGCCCCTCTGCTATGTACATTGGCCAAACTGGACAGTCACTACGCAAGAGGATAAATGGACACAAGTCAGATATCAGGAATGGCAATATACAAAAACCTGTAGGAGAACACTTCAACCTCCCTGGCCACACAATAGCAGATATTAAGGTAGCCATCTTACAGCAAAAAAACTTCAGGACCAGACTCCAAAGAGAAACTGCTGAGCTCCAGTTCATTTGCAAATTTGACACCATCAGATCAGGATTAAACAAAGACTGTGAATGGCTATCCAACTACAGAAACAGTTTCTCCTCCCTTGGTGTTCACACCTCAACTGCTAGCAGAGCACCTCACCCTCCCTGATTGAACTAACCTTGTTAACTCCACACTGATATATACCTGCCTCTGGAGATTTCCATTACTTGCATCTGAAGAAGTGAGGTTCTTACCCACGAAAGCTTATGCTCCCAGTACTTCTGTTAGTCTCAAAGGTGCCACAGGACCCTCTGTTGCTTTTTACAGATTCAGACTAACACGGCTACCCCTCTGATACCATAAACCGCAAGGGGTACTTTTCAATGCTGCTGCAAGCCCTGCTGGATCACAAGGGACGTTTCGCCAACATCAACGTGGGATGGCTGGGAAAGGTACATGATGCTCGCATCTTCAGGCACTCTGGTCTGTTTCGAAAGCTGGAGGAAGGGACTTTCTTCCCGGACCAGAAAGTAACCATTGGGGATGTTGAAATGCCTATCGTGATCCTTGGGGACCCAGCCTACCCCTTAATGCCATGGCTCATGAAGCCGTACACAGGCAGCCTGGACAGGAGTCAGGACCTGTTCAACTATAGGCTGAGCAAGTGCCGAATGGTGGTGGAATGTACATTTAGATGTTTAAAAGCGCACTGGCGCAGCTTACTGACTCGCTCAGACCTCAGCGAAAAGAATATCCCCATTGTTACTGCTGCTTGCTGTGCGCTCCACAATATCTGTGAGAGTAAGGGGGAGACATTTATGGCGGTGTGGGAGGTTGAGGCCCATTGCCTGGCCGCTGATTAAATGCAGCCAGACACCAGGGCAGTTAGAGGAGCACAGCAGGGCGCGGTGCGCATCAGAGAAGCTTTGAAAATGAGTTTTGTGACTGGACAGTCTACGGTGTGAAACTTCTGTTTGTTTCTCCTTGATGAACCCTCCGCCCCCCCCATCTGGTTCACTCTACTTTCCTGTAAACCAACCACCCTAGCCTACCCTCCCCACTTTGAGCACCGCTTGCAGAGGCAATAAAGTCATTGTTATTTCACATTCATGCATTCTTTATTAATTCCTCACACAAGTAGGGGGATAATTGCCAATGTAGCCTGGGATGGGTGGGGGAGGAGGGATGGAAAAGGACACACTGGCAATCATCTGGGGTGGAGTGACTGCGTGGCCGGAGGCCCCCCCACCGTGTTCTTGGGCATCTGGGTGAGGAGGCTATGGAACTTGGGGAGGAGGGCTGTTGGTTACACAGGGGCTGTAGCGGCAGTCTCTGCTCCTGCTGCCTTTCGTGCAGCTCAACCATACGCTGGAGCATATCAGTTTGATGCTTCAGCAGCCGGAGCATCGGCTCTTGCCTTCTGTCTGCAAGCTGACGCCACCTATCATCTTCAGCCCGCCACTTGCTCTGTTCATCCCGCGATTCAGCCCGCCACCTCTCCTCTCGTTCATACTGTGCTTTTCTGTAGTCTGACATTGACTGCCTCCACGCATTCTGCTGTGCTCTATCAGCATGGGAGGACATCTGGAGCTCCGTGAACATATCGTCCCATGTCCTCCATTTTCTCTTTCTAATGTTCACTAGCCTCTGTGAAGGAGAAACATTTGCAGCTGGTGGAGGAGAAGGGAGAGGTGGTTAAAAAAGACACATTTTAGAGAACAATGGGTACACTCTTTCGTTACAAGGTCGCATTTTTCCTCTTATAGTGAGGGCCTGCCGGTTTGGTATGAGAGATCACTCACACAGTGCCAGGCAACAGATTTTGGCTTGCAGGCAGCCATGGTAAGCCACAGTCTTTTGGCTTTTTTAACCTTCTTAACATGTGGGAATGGTTTCAAACAGCAGCGCCCTCATTTCCCATATTAAGGATGAATTGGGTTGGCCATTTAAAATGGGTTTTCAATGTAAAAGGAGGGGCTGTGGTTTCCGGGTTAACATGCAGCACAAACCCAAGTAAACCACCCCCCACACACACGCCCGATTCTCCTGGATGATCACTTCACCCCTCCCCCCACCGCGTGGCTAACAGCGGGGAACATTTCTGTTCAGAAGAGCAGGAACGGGCACCTCTGAATGTCCCCTTAATAAAATCACCCCATTTCAACCAGGTGACCGTGAATGATATCACTCTCCTGAGGATAACAAAGAGCGATAAGGAATGGATGTTGCCTGCATGCCAGCAAACACCGGGACCATACGCTGTCATGCTTTGTTATGCAATGATTCCAGACTACGTGCTACTGGCCTGGCGTGATAAAGTGTCCTACCATGGCGGACGGGATAAGGCAGCCCTCCCCAGAAACCTTTTGCAAAGGCTTTGGGAGTACATGAAGGAGAGCTTTCTGGAGATGTCCCTGGAGGATTTCCGCTCCATCCCCATACACGTTAACAGACTTTTCCAGTAGCTGTGCTGGCCGCGATTGCCAGGGCATATTAATCATTAATCATTAAACACGCTTGCTTTTAAACCATGTGTAATATTTACAAAGGTACACTCACCAGAGGTCTTCTGTGTGCCCTCAGGGTCTTGGGTGAGTTCGGGGGTTACTGGTTCCAGGTCCAGAGTGACAAACATATCCTGGCTGTTGGGGAAACCGGTTTCTCCGCTTCCTTGCTGCTGTGAGCTACCTACATTACCTCCATCCTCATCTTCCTCGTTCCCCGAACCCTCTTCCCTGTGTGTTTCTCCATCGACGGAGTCATAGCACACGGTTGGGGTAGTGGTGGCTGCACCCCCTAGAATGGCATGCAGCTCCGCGTAGAAGCGGCAAGTTTACGGCTCTTCCCCGGACCTTCCATTTGCTTCTCTGGCTTTGTGGTAGGCTTGCCGTAGCTCCTTAATTTTCACGTGGCACTGCTGTGTGTCCCTGTTATGGCCTCGGTCCTTCATGGCCTTGGAGACCTTTTCTAATACTTTGCCATTTCTTTTACTGTTACGGAGTTCAGCTGGCATTGATTCATCTCCCCATATGGCGAGCAGATCCCGTACCTCCCGTTCCATCCATGCTGGAGCTCTTTTGCGATCCTGGGACTCCATCACGGTTACCTATGCTGATGAGCTCTGCGTGGTTACCTGTGCTCTCCATGCTGGGCAAACAGGAAATGAAATTCAAACGTTCGCGGGGCTTTTCCTGTCTACCTGGTCAGTGCATCTGAGTTGAGAGTGCTGTCCAGAGCAGTCACAATGAAGCACTGTGGGATAGCTCCCGGAGGCCAATAACGTCGAATTCCGTCCACACTACCCCAATTCCGACCCGCAAGGGCTGATTTTATCGCTAATCCCCTCGTCGAAGGTGGTGTAAAGAAACCAGTTTAAAGGGCCCTTTAAGTCGAAAGAAAGGGCTTCATCGTGTGAACGTGTCCAGGCTTAATTCGATTTAAAGCTGCTAAAGTCGACCTAAACCCATAGTGTAGACCAGGCCTTAGTCTCAGTGTCCTGATTCCCCATCGACCCCTCTCCTTTTAGTGCTGGGAGCTAGCCAACCAAAACACCTCCACTGAATGTTAGTAAGGGCAACAGTCCCCTTACAATTATATTATCCACCAATTAGATCTAGTTTGGTTTATCTTCAATGAAATTATAATGCAGTCTTTAATTACACAATCACATATTCATTTTTCCACTGGACCCCTGGCTCATTCAGTGCATAGGATGGACTTAGTGAGCAATTATTCAGTACTTTGTTTTCTCCTCATTCTTCACTGTGTGCTCCCAGGCCTTATTCACTCCACATTGTTCTACTCTGCTCTGAAGACAAAATAATCCATCGTATCTTGGGCTTTTCTATGGTGCTCATCACTATAATATATGAGTGCTTCATGAAAGGGCTCGGCAAGAACCCGCATGTCCATTTCATGGGATAGGCTGTGATTTCAAAATTTATTTTCATTTAAATTGTAATGAAAAATTGAATTTCAAAATTTCCCATGATTTTTTTTTTTTTAATTTGGGGGTCAATTTGAACATTACATTTCAATAAAAATAAAGCATTTTGTTTCAATGTTGACTATATTTTTATGTTATTTTAGATTATTTTATTTTAGTTCATATATTTTTTAAGAATAAATATTTTATTTTAGGAAATGACTCCTCATGCCAAATGTCATGTCTCTGCTCCAAAGCATAGTCTCACTGGAGCTTAACATGAGCAAAACAATATATTTTCCCCTGGTTTATTCTTGGAAATGTCTCAACTGTTTTGAGGCAGACACCTGGCATAGAAAATATCAGCCCCAATGGTTGACGTTTGGTAAAGTTATAAGCAACAGAAAATAGGGCCTTGTAATGGGAAGTGTCAGGCAACATTAATAAGAGGTAGCGTTATCAACGCACCAAGAATAACATCAATCAGTACCCAAATGCCAAATAATAACTTTGTGCACCCTAATGACTTTGACATGTATGCATTGGTTGACCCTAAATTTGAGTGTTCCAGAATGAGAAATCATTAGTCCTTCTGCATGAGATACAAATGTCATTTATCTTCTTCCTAGTCCCTGCAATCTTTAATTTCTTATAGAAAAAACCAATGATGTCTTACTCAAGACAGACCATCATTGGGATCAATGGCAGTGAAATGCAATACAAATAAAGAGAGCCCAGCTACATTGTGTCCTGATCGTCACTGGATCTTGATCTTGCAGCAGTTCTACTACAAATGCTCTTACTGCTAATGAAAATTCTGTCCAGTGTTGCCACATTTTTAAACAGAGATACAGTATGGTGTAGTGATTATGGGGGTTGGAGTCAAGGTTCTTGGGTTCTATTCCCAACTCTCACCTGAGAGTGTGATCTAG
The DNA here is from genome assembly GCF_013100865.1 of Trachemys scripta elegans. Taxonomy (NCBI): domain Eukaryota; kingdom Metazoa; phylum Chordata; order Testudines; family Emydidae; genus Trachemys; species Trachemys scripta. The sequence continues at coordinate 1,068,617 of NC_048311.1, read as the reverse complement.
TAATTAGGGAAGGGTTCAGCAGCAGGACTCCTGGGTTCTAGTCCCAGCTCTGGGAGAGGAGTGGGGTCTAGCAGGTTAGAGAAGTGGGAGACCAGTCAGAACTCTAGGGTTCTTTTATTTTGGTTTTGAGTGATGGGTCATGACTAGAACAGCCAACTGGGTTTCAGAACTCATCCTGCGTTGTGTTCCTGACTCTATAGCTGGGTCATCATGTGACCATGAGTGAGCCCTTTCACCTCTGAGGGAGATGCTACTCCCATTTATAGCAGTGAAAATTCAGAATAATTCCACTGCTTTCAATGAAATTACTCCAGATTTACACTGGTGTGCCTAACAGCAGAATCTAGCTATCTGGTCTGCAGTTTCCCTTCTGTAAAATGAGGATAAGATTTACCTAACTTTATACATCTTTGAATGAAAAAGTTACACAAGGACCTAAAAAGTTATTGGTCTTGATTATAATCCCATTCAGTCAATGGGCCTGATTATGCTCTCACTCAGCCAGTGTAAATCAGGAGTAACTCCGTTGTAGTCAATGGGACTTATACTCCTCTCTCTCATTCAGCATAATGTAAATCAAGAGTAACTACCCTGGAGTCAATGGGGCTGATTCCCTCACCCCCATTCCCAGATTACATCAATCTTCACAAGATAAGGATGTGATCTTAACTCAAGGAAATTATGGTGGTTTACACAAAAGGAGAGATATTTTACTAGTCTAATCCTGACCATTGTCCTTCCCTCTACAGGCAGTTCATAATGTACTGAGAAAGAAAATGTCCAACCAAACCACCGTGACCGCATTCCTTCTCCTGGGATTCTCTGATGTTCCAGAGGTGCAGATTTTATACTTCATACTGTTCTTAGTAATTTACCTGGCAGCACTGATGGAGAATCTTCTTATCATCACAGCCATAGCACTTGACCACCACCTTCACACTCCCATATACTTCTTCTTGATGAATCTGTCTGTCATAGACCTTGGCTCCATCTCTGTCAACATCCCCAAATCAATGGCTAATTCCCTAACCCACACTAGGTCAATTTTCTATGCTGGATGTGTCACCTAGGTTTTTTCCCTTGTCTTCTTGATAGGAGCAAATTTTTTCCTTCTTACGGTCATGACATACGACCGATACGTTACCATCTGCCAACCACCGCACTATGAGAGAGTGATGAACAGCAGAGCTTGTGTCCAAATGGCAGCAAGTGCCTGGATCAGTGGTAGTCTCAATTCTGCACTGCACACTGGGAACACGTTTGCATTAACCTTCTGTGGAGGCAACATGGTGGATCAGTTCTTCTGTGAAATCCCCAAGCTACTAAAGCTCACCTGCTCTGACTCATACCTCAGTGAAGTTCAGGTTCTCACCTTTAGTGCATGCTTAGGCTTAAGCTGCTTTGTTTTAATAACTTTTTCTTATGTTCAGATCTTCAAAACAGTGCTGAGAATCCCCTCTGAGCAAGGACGCCATAAAGCCTTGTCCACCTGTCTTCCTCACCTCATTGTGGTTTCTTTATTTGTTTTCACTTGCTTCTTTGCCTACCAGAAACCAATCTCTAGTTAGGCAACTGAAAACTTTTAGCTTAAAAGTGCTCATTTTGAGAAGAAAACCAGGAGGTTTTTGATGAAAAGGTGTATTTTTCTGTAGGAGAAAATTTTTAATTTTTATTTTTTTGTTATATTCTGACTAACTGTAGATGAGTAAATTGATAGTAAAAATGTAAAAGAATTCTGATTGTGTTTCTTTGTTGTTTTCTTAAATTTCCCCTGGATGTTAAACCTTAAACATATTAAATTGAATTAGTAAATTTACTGTACCATTGTCTGAGGATTTTTTACAACACATAATGCACTCAGTCATCCAGCCCCAGGATTCTTTGGTCAGAATCTATCTATTGATCTAGTAGTATCTAGAAGACAAACACACAACTATTTAAGAGGCCTTTCACCCTCCATTCTGAGACTGAACTGACAGAACTAGATTCAAATATGTTCCTCTCTGCAGAGGAGCTGTGTGGAGCTGGCGTTGAGCATCGCTGGCACTAAAGGACCAATGCTGCGGGAAGGTGATTTATCCATGTTTATTTTCTAAGAGCTTGAGGGACTCACTCCCTGGAGCCCTGAATAGCTCAAAAGCGGAGGCCCACAAGCTATAGTACATAGATTCGTAGATTGTAGAGTCAAAAGAGGTCATTCTAATCCTCTAGGCTGACCTCCTGAATAGCACAGGCCCTAGACTCTCCCCCAGGGTTTACTGAATCTAGCCCAGCTTCTGTGTTATCTGTGGACCAGGATTACCAAGTGGTTTAGGCACCTAAAGATGGTAGCAGATGCCTAGGGGATTTATGAATGAACCTAAGTGAGCTAGGTGGCTAATTCCCATTGAATGTTAATGGGATTTAGGTGCCTAACCTGCTTAGGAGATATTGTGAATCCTAATAGGCACCTATTGCCATCTTTAGGTACATAAACCCCTTTCTAATCCTGGGCCTTGCTAATTTCCAAGCCCTGCACTTCTCTTGAATTTCAGAAGAAAAAAACAGAAGCCTGGGATTTGCAAAGGAGCCTCAGGGATTGAAGCATGGGTGCCTCACTCCCTTACACGCCCTTGAACATCCCAGACTAAACGATAATGAAGACAGCCAGGCAGCAGTGTCTAGAGAGAGGATGTCAGGAGCTCTATGCAACTAATTGTTCTCAACTGTCTGTGCCTCAGTTTCCACACCTGTAACCTAGGGGATAATAACTGAGACTGAATTGATAATTCATAAGGAATAATTTATTTAGGGCCTGATGGATGATTCAGTTTGTTCGAGCCCTTACATCTTTCACATTTTTTTTCAGGCCGAAATCACCTATTTTCCACAGGAACGTAGGAATTGCCAGAGGCCAGTGCCCTTGACCTGACTGGGGCCAGCACCAGATGCTGCATTACCCACAGACTGGAACAACAGTTTGGGTGTGAGGAGACCTGCACCCAGTGCAGCAGCTGCAGCATCATCTGTCTGAGTCTGCAGATGGCATAAGACAATGGCTCTGGGAGAGGGGAAGTGCCCCAGGTAACTCCATGGGGTTTGAACTCCTGCCCACTGCTCTGGAGGACCCCACCAACTCTGCCCCAGCAGGGGGCTCTGTGTGCAGGGGGAGGGGAGGTAAGGACTGGGGGGACCACGACTGCCCCCTGCCTCTATGTGGGCACCATGCTGATCCCAAGAGGTAGGGGTGAGTCACCTACTGCATCTTCCGGGAGGGAGCAGGGGTCCCATGCCACTGTCCCATCCTCTCTTTGAGGGGTCCCCCCGCCACTGACACTCCACGTGGGGCACAGGGTCAAGGGGGCAGATCCCTATGCCTAATATATTTAAAAAACTCCATCTTAATGTCTTCACCTCTACTAGCCATAGATTTCTCCTTGTGTCCCTTCACTTCCCTTATCAATTTTCTGCAATTCCTAACTTCTGATATATATTCATCAATATCAACTTTCCTTTTCTTCCATTTGTTCTATATATAATGTTCCCCTTTTTCCATACCATTCATAATCTTATAGACATCTATCCTATCCCCCATTAGTCATCTCTTTTCTAAGCTGAACAGCCCTCAACTTTTTTTGTCTCTCCTCGTTTGGAAGCTGTTCCACAATCTGGATCATCTTGGTTGCCCTTCTCTCAACCTTTTCCAGTTCCTATTGAGCTGATCAAAGCTCCAAGGGTTAGAGTCCTGTGGCCTTCAGCAAGGCATCCTGCTTATTCAGGGGCCCATGAGTCAGCTACTCAACTTGCACACAGAGAACAAACAAACAGTCAACCAGCGAACCCAGAGAAAAGACCAAACACACCATTCTCCAAGTCCCGCTTCCTCCAAGCATGGAGTCTGCAGCTGCTCCCTCCAAAACGCCCTTGTTACAGCATCTCTTCACGGCTCTCGAGTTCACCGAGGGAATGATATTTTATACTAAGTCTTCCCTGCATCCTGGCCACTGTTATATTCTGCAGTGTCCCCAGTAATAAATCTGCTCATTTACAATCTGAGAAACAAGGAAATAAAAGAAGCTTTGAACAAAATTTTAGACAAGATAGTTTTCACCAAGAGAAGATTTTCTTCTTAACATATGTTTATAGGTTAATATTCCCTCTCTGCTACAGGGGCACATGCTAATAAAATGAATGAAGGAGGGTGAGGGGGCATAGGATCTGAGATTCTGGTTTTGGCCCATGGCCCATCCCTACAGAACACCCTATTATTTTGATTGATAACCATTGTCGACTTGGATGGCTATCACAATCTCCATGGAGAAGCCATGAAGTGAATAGTACTGGGAGAATGAACTACCCTTTCCCTCTGTAGAGGTGGTCTCTTCAGGTCAAGACTGGTCTTTGGTCTCTGCTGACGCTGCTTGTAGCATGTAAAGTGGTTCCAGTTTGGATGGATGGGATGGTTGGTGGGTGCTGTCATGATATCTCCAAGCAGCTGAAGCACAAAACCAACCATTTCACAGAGGTCAGAAACGGTAGGACATGGAGCCACTACTCACTGGGCCAGAGTTTGAACAGGTGACAGAGATGAAAGCAGCTACTTCATCTCTAATCTCCTCAGCCAGCCTTTCCTGTCCTGCTCTGAGATGTCTGTAGCATCCACATGGAACTGAGCCCTCCTCTTCTTTCAAACATCCAGTGGGAGCTAAGGCCAGGGACTGTCCTGCTGTCTCAGAAATCTTATTGGGACAAAATCTATTCCCAGACACTGCCACAATGTTAAGTTCAGTATGGTTTGCAAGAAGATAAAATCAGCCCCTGGATTCATGTAGTGATAGGAACCACTACAATAAGAATGTATGAGGAGTCTCCTAGGACACCCCCTTGAGAGCCACGGAGCTGTGATTATTCCCAGTGGGCATTAGCAGGGGAGTGAATAGAAAACAGCTCAACAGAATGGATCCAATGTATTCTGGGTACAAATCCACTGATTTCCATGGGTTTGGCCCTGTGGAGGGACCTATAGCTGATTCTGCAGCATCTGGTGCAAATAGAGCAGGAGCAAGGGGTGTGTGCATGCTGCAGAATCTGGAACAATCCAGGGTACTTTTGATCCAGGAAGTTAGCTATCACTGGGATTTTCAGAGCATCTGAAAGGAATTAGATGCTCCACTCCTCTGACTGAACAGTGGGTGTTAGGCACTTTACTCCCGTAGACCTCTTTGAGTAATCCATCCATAATACCCAAGGATTTTTATTGTGTTCCTTTGTTTCCTATTTTTATTTGCATCACCATAATCCTGTGTGGCCAGATCATTAGCCCAAGGGTCTGTAGTCTTACATTTTTCAATAGAAGTCCAGGTGGCAGCTGTGCAATCTTCCCCTACTCACAACTCCCTGGGTATGAGCCTTTATCCTGCCCTGGAGGGACCCTTTCTGTAGATGAAAGGAACTCTCCTTCTCCATGCCCCGGGATCACTCGATAGCAACGGACCACAAGGGTGCAAATAATTTTCAGTCATGTGTAATTCAGAGCAGGGCTTTGAACCTGGCTCTCCCACATTTTAGGTGAGTATCCTAAAAAGCAACCTGTAAAGAGACATGTTCTCTCTTTCGGTTTGTCCTGTTGGAGCTGTTCCTTTTGATATAAATTATTAAATATACATTGGGCCAAAGTCAGTGACTCTGACCTAATGGGTAGGACACTCAACGAGACTGGGGGAGACACAGGTTTAAGTCCCTGCTCTGCCTAATTCAGAGAAACCCAGTTGAGTACCCTAACACCTAGGCTATTCGCTACTTGGGGGGTCATCTCTCTCTTTTTCTAATTTTGACCAGAAATTCTATCCTGCACCTGAGAAACGTTCTCGATCAAAGTTTAATTGTTCCTGGGAAAAGGTACAGTTTCAATGAATCAGCATTTTTGGACAAAAAAAAGTTTCTTTGAAAAATTGCTGATCAGCTTTTCCCAGGCAGCTGCCTCCCTGGGCTATCCAAATCCCAGCTAGCTGGACAGTTGGGCAGTCTGGGGAGGCAGCTGTGTGGTGATCTGTGGAGCCTGGAGGACCCATCTACCAAGCTCCCTAACAGGTGAGCTTCTGAGGAACCGTGAGCCTGGGAACCTGGCAGCCAGCCAGGTAGGCTGCTGTGGGGCCTGGGGAGCCCACCTGATGGCTAGCTGGCTGGCAGATGGACTGGCAGGATGCCAGGGGGAGACATGGTGGCCAGGCAGTCTGCCTCCCAGCTAGTGTTTTGACTGAATTGACACATTCCTACAGATAGCTTCAGCTCTGCTGTATCAGCATGATCTGACCACCTCTAATCTGGATATAGGCAATCATGAACAGAAAAATTGGAACAAAATTTTCATGGATTATCTATCTATCTATCCCCATACACACTCATCTATCCAGCGACTGATCTGTTTTTCCACCTCCCCTCCCCACACTCCACTTTTGTCTGTCTTGCATCTTTAGATTTTAAACCTTTGAGGACTGCAAGTGTCTCTTCCAGGGTGTCTGTACAGTGCCTAGCACAATGGGACACTAATCTTGGGGCCCTTCATCTTACGCTAATGTAAATCAGGAGCAAAGGAGTCAATTTACTGTTCTACAGTCTGTTAAATAAGGCCCAAGAAAAGTCAAACAAACTTATCTTCAAATCCCCAAACTGACCAGCAATGGGGTTTTGGGTCTGTTCTTATCTCATCACTAGCACTTCCCAGAAAACTAACTGAGTTCTGATCTCGTTCATTTTGTGGCAATCAGTAATAGTTAATGATTAATAAACAATTTGAATTAATAATATATAGTAGTATACACATGCTCTGTTGTGAGAGTTCCCTTGCATACTGAATCAAAGCATTAGGTTGTAAGGTCTTTGGGAAAGTGACTGTCTTTTTGTTATGTGTTTATACTACTGCATTACAAATCATTATCATCATCATGGAGCTATTCAGACTACGAAATGGTCGGGAGATCAGCTCCCAAAGGGGACAGTGCAGATAAATAATAAAAACTGCCATTGTGCCTGATGAAGCAATGCATCCTTTGGAGTGTGTGAAGAGATCACCACGCTCTGTTCCAGATGTGCATGAGGAAGTGGCCCTTGGTGTAGCTAGTTGGTGAGGACTGTACAGAAACAATCCCGAATTTCAGTAAGTGCAAAACTCTCCAATTTTAAGTTCATGCTCTTCTTCCAACTGTTTAATGCCACTTACTTCTAGGAGCATTTAAGCAGCAAGTCCTGCGATCCCTTACTTCAGAGGGCAGTGCTTACTGGCACAAGAAGCCTTCACTGGGATTATTCATTCACATACTCCCATAAAGATTTACACAGTTGTGTACGGAGAAGGTTATTCTGGAATAGTTTTTCCTGATTAACTCCTGGTGTGGATGATCTTATTCTGGAATAAAAGTGTCTTTGTTTTTATCTAAATTTTCCACAGGGGGAAAAAATCTTCATATTAGCTTTGATTTGGAGTACGATCCACTGTGTCCCTTTCTCATAATCATCTGCTCCGGACCCACGGCTCCTTGGGTAGGTGGCATGATATTGTCTCTGCCTTTCTCCCAGAGTTTGGGAACACTTTTCCCACCTTGCTTTTGATAGGATGTCTTTTATAGTTCTTGATAGTTTGCAGAATCTCTTGCTCTCTCTCATATTTGGTGCATTGGAGATGAAAGTGTCTCTCCATCACAATCTTTCCTCTGTCACATTGGCTGCATAATCACTGCCAGAGCTGGGTGAATTTTTTTCAGATGGAAGTTCTTCCCACTAAAAACTGTGTGTTCAGGTCAAGCAAAACTGTTAATGAATTCATGTTGAGTTCAGCAAATTTTTGTAGCTGAAAAAAATCCTGAAAAATTGAAAACATTTTGTTTTGACATTTTCTAAATGAAAAATTTTGATTTTTCAATTTGGAATTACTTTTAATTTCAAATTTTACTTCCAATTTGTGTTTTTAAAACAGTAAAGAAGGTTCCTCAAAAATGAAATGAAATGTTTCATTTTGGTTGAAACTAAATGTTTTGTTTGACCTAAAATGAATGTTTTTGACTTTTTCATTTCACTGAAAAAAAATTGATTTTTTTTGTTTGTTTTCTGTCAATCCAATTGCCCCTCCCCCAATTTTCATCACTAATCTTTGTGTTTAAACTTTTTTGTGCCTCCCAGTTTCCACTTCTAGTTTGTGATCCCCAATTCTGTATTTGGTGAGAAGTCTGCCTTAGCTTTGCACACATCACTATGGTGAGGAGTTTGCAAATGTGATCATTCCATGCAGAGGTCTGTAGGCATCTGGATTGTTGCTGTTTTTGAGTTGTTCTTCCAGTGATTCATATATCGGTAATTAAGTTGTGCACAGCACCAAGCATATTGTTGGTCCTTAACAAATACATATATAAATAATAAGAATGTCCATATTAGCAGGTCATTTTTCCATAACAAAATTGCTGCTTTTTCAGCCATTTGAAGATAGAGGGCAGTTGCAAAATTTTGAACTTAAGTTGGATTTGAATTTCAGACACCTCAAATATGGGGGTGGTAGGATCTCGGGTATAGACGGGGACAAAATGAATTAGAAATCATTTCAAACACATCATATCTTGGGCTTTTTGCAATCCAGGGTTTGATTCACATCCTTTTCTATTCAGGTCAGTGGTAATTTCCCTTTACTATATATTAGTTACTATGCATTGTGCAATCCATGCTTTATGAGCCCTGACCCAAATTACCACAGATTCATAGATTCTAGGACTGGAAGGGACCTCGAGAGGTCATCGAGTCCAGTCCCCTGCCCGCATGGCAGGACCAAATACTGTCTAGACCATCCCTGATAGACATTTATCTAACCTACTCTTAAATATCTCCAGAGATGAGATTCCACAACCTCCCTAGGCAATCTATTCCAGTGTTTAACCACCCTGACAGTTAGGAACTTTTTCCTAATGTCCAACCTAGACCTCCCTTGCTGCAGTTTAAACCCATTGCTTTTGTTCTATACTTAGAGGCTAAGGTGAACAAGTTTTCTCCCTCCTCCTTATGACACCCTTTTAAATATCTGAAAACTATCATGTCCCCTCTCAGTCTTCTCTTTTCCAAACTAAACAAACCCAATTCTTTCAGCCTTCCTTCATAGGTCATGTTCTCAAGACTTTTAATCATTCTTGTTGCTCTTCTCTGGACCCTTTCCAATTTCTCCACATCTTTTTTAAAATGCGGTGCCCAGAACTGGACACAATACTTCACCTGAGGCCTAACCAGAGCAGAATAGAGCAGAAGAATGACTTCTCAAGTCTTGCTCACAACACACCTGTTAATACATCCCAGAATCACGTTTGCTTTTTTTGCAACAACATCACACTGTTGACTCATATTTAGCTTGTGGTCCACTATAACCCCTAGATCCCTTTCTGCCATACTCCTTCCTAGACAGTCTCTTCCCATTCTGCATGTGTGAAACTGACTTTTTCTTCCTAAGTGAAGCACTTTGCATTTGCTTTTGTTAAACTTCATCCTGTTTAACTCAGACCATTTCTCCAATTTGTCCAGACCATTTTGAATTATGACCCTGTCCTCCAAAGCAGTTGCAATCCCTCCCAGTTTGGTATCATCCGCAAACTTAATAAGCGTACTTTCTATGCCAATATCTAAGTCGTTGATGAAGATATTGAACAGCGCCGGTCTCAAAACAGACCCTTGCGATACCCCACTCGTTATGGCTTTCCAGCAGGATTGGGAACTATTAATAACAACTCTCTGAGTACGGTTATCCAGCCAGTTATGCACCCACCTTATAGTAGCCCCATCTAAATTGTATTTGCCTAGTTTATCGATAAGAATATCATGCGAGACCGTATCAAATGCCTTACTAAAGTCCAGGTATACCACATCCACAGCTTCACCCTTATCCACAAGGCTCACTATCCTATCAAAGAAAGCTATCAGATTGGTTTGACATGATTTGTTCTTTACAAATCCATGCTGGCTGTTCCCTATCACCTTACCACCTTCCAAGTGTTTGCAGATGATTTCCTTAATTACTTGCTCCATTATCTTCCCTGGCACAGAAGTTAAACTAACTGGTCTGTAGTTTCCTGGGTTGTTTTTATTTCCCTTTTTATAGATGGGCACTATATTTGCCCTTGTCCAGTCTTCTGGAATCTCTCCCGTCTCCCATGATTTTCCAAAGATAATAGCTAGAGGCTCAGATACCTCCTCTATTAGCTCCTTGAGTATTCTAGGATGCATTTCATCAGGCCCTGGTGACTTGCAGGTATCTAACTTTTCTAAGTGATTTTTAACTTGTTCCTTTTTTTATTTTATCTGCTAAATCTAACCCCTTCCCATTAGCATTCACTATGGTAGGCATTCCTTCAGACTTCTCGGTGAAGACCGAAACAAAGTAGTCATTAAGCATCTCTGCCATTTCCAAGTTTCCTGTTACTGTTTCTCCCTCTTCACTAAGCAGTGGGCCTACCCTGTCTTTGGTCTTCCTCTTGCTTCTAATGTATTGATATTGAGTGCCTCCAATTTTGGATGACCAACTTGTGACAACTTAGCTTGATTTTCAGACATCCTATAGGTCTTGATTACTTGATTACTTGATTATTTTCCACTACACCAGTTTTAGGACCATTGTAGCTCCTTTGAAATTCAAGAGTGGTGGAAATCCACATAGCTCCATCAACTGATTTACACCAGATGATTCTGGCCCATTGGACCTACATGGGCATAATGCTATAGAAACTCAGTGGCAAATCAGACCCAAAGCAATTACATTTGCATTGAGCTTGTGAGAGAGTGAAGAATCACACAAAATCACTGGTCACTTTTACAGTTTTGGCCTTATGGGACTGCGCCAAAGTTAACATTACATAGAGCTGTCTGTTTAAAAGGTGAGTTTTCAAAGTGCCCAAAGTCCACATGCATAGGCAGACCCACTTGAAAATTGGATGGACTAGGTTAGAAATAGTGTTCTAAAACTGGAGTCATTTGGTTAAAGGATTCATGAGATACATCCCCGCTCACTCCCAAATTAACCTTGTTTGAAAATTTGCTGCATCTCATAACACATTTTAGTCACAAAACTGGGGGGGGGGGGAGATCCATGGGTAAAAGCCACATAAAACATCCATCACTGAACTGCTCTAAGATCCAGCACAGAGTACCCAGAAATTCAAACTTTATGAGATATTCATTCAGGTTCCAAGAAATGTTGCACAGGACAGCTCTGAGCATTAAGTATCAGAGGGGTAGCTGTGTTAGTCTGAATCTGTAAAAAGCAACAGAGGATCCTGTGGCACCTTTAAGACTAACAGAAGTATTGGGAGCATAAGCTTTCGTGGGTAAGAACCTCACTTCTTCAAGTAATGGAATTTTCCAGAGGCAGGTATAAATCAGTATGGAGATAAAGAGGTTAGTTCAATCAGGGAAGGTGAGGTGCTCTGCTAGCGGTTGAGGTGTGAACACCTAGGGAGGAGAAACTGCTTCTGTAGTTGGATAGCCATTCACAGTCTTTGTTTAATCCTGATCTGATGGTGTCAAATTTGCAAATGAACTGGAGTTCTTTGGACTCTGGTCCTGAAGTTTTTTTGCTGTAAGATGGCTACCTTTACATCTGCTCTTGTGTGTCCAGGGAGGTTGAAGTGTTCTCCTACAGGTTTTTGTATATTGCCATTCCTGATATCTGACTTGTGTCCATTTATCCTCTTGCGTAGTGACTGTCCAGTTTGGCCAATGTACATAGCAGAGTGGTATTGCTGGCACATAATGGCATATATAACATTGGTGGACGTGCAGGTGAATGAGCCGGTGATGTTGTAGCTGCTAAAACATCAACACAAGTCTTAAAGGTGCCACAGGACCCTCTGTTGCTCTGAGCATTAGTGAATTAGAGACACAGGTTGCAGCAAATTGTAAAAAAGACAAAATTCTTAGCTTCCTAAAATTCACTGGAAGACTCAGATTATCTGGAGAAATTGTATGACAGTGGAGGGTGGCGGAGTGGGGGACAGTATTCTGTTCCAACTTATTCTTTCCTTTTCTTTTTCAGGATGAAAAATAGCCAAGAAACAGTGGGAAGAAACAGCACGACAATCACTGGATTCATTCTCCTGGGCTTTTCTGACATTCCCAGCCTGCAGCATTTATTTTTTTCAGTGTTTCTTGTGACCTACATAGTCACCTTGGCTGGAAACCTTCTAATCATTGTCCTCACATTGGCTGACCCAGCCCTTCACATCCCCATGTACTTCTTCCTCAGGAACCTGTCCTTCCTGGAGATGTGCTACACATCAGTCAATGTCCCCAAGATGCTTGGGAATCTGTTCTCTGGGGATAAAGCCATCTCTTTCATTGGCTGTGCTATGCAAACCTATTTCTCTTTTTTCCTTGGTGGGTCAGAGTGTCTTCTCTTGGCGTTCATGGCCTATGATCGCTATGTTGCAATATGCAAGCCTCTGCATTACCCCGTGGTTATGAACAGGAAGGTGTCCACTGGACTGGCTGCTGGATCCTGGCTCAGTGGTCTCCTCATGTCCTTCGGTCACACCAGCATGGTATTCACCCTACCCTTCTGCAGATCCCATGAGATTAATCATTTCTTCTGTGACATCCCTCCACTGCTGAAGCTGGCATGTGGAGACATCTCCCGCTATGAAATGGCTGTCTTCATCATGGCTCTGTTCTTTGTCATCTTCCCCTTCATGCTAATCCTCATGTCCTACGTCTGCATCATCTCCACCATCCTGAGGATGCCATCGGGGGAGGGCAGGAGGAAGTCCTTCTCCACCTGCTCCTCACACCTCATGGTGGTGACACTGTTCTATGGCGCCGCTTGCATTATGTATCTGAAGCCTAATTCCTCCTACTCACCAGACACAGACAAGTTTCTCTCTCTGTTCTACACGGTCATCACGCCCATGCTAAACCCCATCATCTACAGCCTGAGGAACAAGGAGGTGAAGGGCGCATTTTGGAGAATGGTGCGGAGAAGAAGGTTCCATTGAATAAAGTAATTTGATTGACTGTAACTGTCTCCAGCTCAATTCTTTTAAGGGCTTTATATCTATGTTAGGACCTTATCTGGCCCCATTACCATGGTAACTGAGCACCTCACAATCTTTAATGGACTTAACCTCATACTACCTCTGTGCAGTAGGAAAATGCTATAATTTAAGTTTTAAAGATGGAGCTGTGATGGGTTGAATCACAGAAACCCCCTTGGGGACTGCCACCACATGTGATGAGACTATCCCGAGCCTGTTTCCCCTGGCAGCTAAGAACTTCAGTGCGTTGCCTGGTTTGAGCCAGACACGCTTGCCTGCTGCAAACAGAGACCCAGATCTGAACAATATCCCCGAAAAGCAGGCTTAATTGAAAACAGCTTAAGAAGTGTTCCTGTCTCCAACACTCAGATGCCCAACTCCCAATGGGATCCAAACCCTAAATAAATCCATTTTACCCTGTAGAAGCTTATACAGGGTAAAATCATAAATTGTTCGCCCTCTATAACACTGATAGAGAAATATGCACAGCTGTTTGCCCTCCCCCCCCAGGTATTAATACATACTCTGGGTTAATTAATAAGTATAAAATGATTTATTAAATACAAAAAGTAGGATTTACTTGGTTCCAAGTAATAACAGACAGAAAAAAGTGAATTACAAAGCAAAATAAAATAAAAAAGTCTATGCCTAATACAGTAAGAAAATGATTACAGATGAAATCTCACCCTCAGAGATGTCCCAGTAAGCTTCTTTTACAGACTAGCCTACTTCTAGTCTGGGTCCAGAAATCTCTCACACCCCTTGTGGTTACTGTCCTTTGTTCCAGTTTCTTTCAGGTATCCTTTGGGGATGGAGAGGCTATCTCTTGAGCCAGCTGAAGACAAAATGGAGGAGTTTCCAGGGGCTTAAATAGACTTTCTCTCATGGGTGGTGCCCCTCCTCTCTCCTATCCAGAATTCAGCTCCAAGATGGAGTTTTAGAGACACGTGGGCAAGTCACATGTCCATGCATGACTCAGGCCTTGGCTACACTTGCAGCTGTACAGCGCTGTGAGGTAAACCTGTGTTCGTACAGCTGAGTAGGGAAAAGCGCTGCAGTCTGTCCACACTGACAGCTGCCAGAGCAGTGGTGTGGCCACACTTGCAACATTTGCAGCTGTGTTAGGAGCGGTGCATTATGGGCAGCTATCCCAGCATTCATGTGGCTGCAACGTGCTTTTCAAAAGTGGGGGTGGATTGTGACAGGGAGTGTGGGGGGAGAGAGAGTGCTTTTTGGAGCATGTCAGCTCTCTATTTTGCAAGTTCCGAACTCCTGGCCCCCTGCTCATTCATTCACTCACTCAAAGCAAGCTGCAAACTGTTTGCTTTTCTCTGCAGTATGAGCTTTGAAACCGGCACTTCCGCATTCCTGCAGCCGGTCACAACACTGGAGAGGATTGGCCACTTGACAAGGTGATTAGTACAGCGCTGCAAGCGTTTACACTCACACCCGTGAGTTGTAGCCACTCCGCTGCAGCTGTTATTCCTCTCGGAGATGTGGAGTACCTGCAGCGGTGTACCCAGGGAGATACAGCGCTGTAAGTGCCCTGCCAGTGTGGACGGGGAGTGAGTTACAGCGCTGGGGGAGGCTTTACAGCGCTGTAACTTGCAAGTGTAGCCAAGGCCTCAGAACTTACAGGTAGCGGCCATTGTTAACATGCTACCTTGAACGTCTTCAGGTAGACTTCTTATGTGGATTGGAGCCTTCCAAAATCCATTGTCCATTAAGTGTTTCTTGATTGGGCACTTAACTTGCAAATTCCTTTCTAAAGAAGCTGCCCAAATGCCTTACTAAGGCTACTTAAAATCAAACAAGTACACAGCCAATATTCATAACTTTGAATACAAATATGATACATGCATACAAATAGGATGAATATATTCAGTAGATCATAAGCTTTGCAGAGATATGTTACATGGCATATATAGCTTAAAACATATCCCAGTTATGTCATATATACATTCATAAGCATATTCCCATAAAGCATTATGGGGTGCAACGTCCCAGGAGCAATGAGGTACAATGGCCAGATTAGAAAAGGTGTGTAGGTGCCTCAGTATGCAGATAGGTGCTTAATGGGACTTTCAGAAATGTTTAAGCAGTTTGGGCACCTAACTCCCATTGACCTAGCTACATTTGTGAATCCCAGTAGGCATCTATCTGCATCCTTAGGTACCTAAATAAATACCTTTGAAAATCTGTCCCTAAGATTGTTAAAGGTATGGATGATGCTGTGGTCAGCCTAACTGATTTAGGAGTCTAAGTCTCATTTTCAAAATGGAGTAAGGCACTTAGGAGCCTAAATCCCTCTGACTGTAAATGAGATTTTGTCTCCTAAGTGCCTAAATCTCTTTTGAAAATGAGGGATTCCTAAATCAGTTAGGTGTTGCAATTCTGAGCATGCAACGCCTAAATACTTTTAAAAATCAGGGCCTGATATCCTTTTAAAATTTTTCTCAAGGGTCAAAATTTTAAAAGGTATTTAGGTGCCTAGTGGGATTTTCAAAAGCCCCTGGGCACCTAAAACCCATTGATTTCAATATCTGAATACCTTTCAAAACCTGTGCCTACGTTATTTGTCACACAAGAAATCTGTGGCAGAACAGGGAGTTGAATGCATGTCTTCCGAGTCCCAGGCTAACACCATAACCCTTGCACCACACTTCCTTTCTGGTCCATCTTCTGAGCTTATGTAGACTTGTACAATTCTGGAGTAAGGCCACTGAAGTCAATTAGTGAAAGTGGGGTAAATCTGGTGTGACACCACAGCTGTTGATGTGAAAGCTGGATAGTGATGCAACCACATTAAAGATTAAGTTGGAGAGACAAAAAGAGGGAATCCATTAATTCTGGAGATGCAGCATTGTGCATACCACCAGAGGTCACTCCTTCCTATTAATATGTACTCCATCCCAAGATTCAAGGAGACCCTTTGGGGTGAAATTTGGCTGCACAAGTTTTGAGAGTTGGTCTGGGACCTAGAGAGCCTTAGAGAACCACAGGATCCGTGTCCAGCAGACACACTTAATATTCAGTTTTATATCCATTACCCCTGATCCCTGTCTCTTCTCTACTTATCACTGTAGCAACATGAGTGCAGAGTTGAAGTTGCACAGAGTGCCTTGCCTAAGAAGTCAGAGTTAAGGCTACGTATTCCTTATCACATAAGGGATCACGTTCCATCACACCAGGGGGCAGAGTTAAGGTTATACATGATTTATCATAGAAAATTTCATCCAGTCCAGGTTTATATGTCTTTACCTTCTACCCAAACAAAGTACAAGCAACAGCAGAGTCTCGGAAAGAGTAAGTATCTCTCATAATTCCCCTTTCCCAAACTATTCTCTAGAACCAATTTTTATACATCAGGAGAACCACATGGTTCACACCTCAACTGCTAGAAGAGGGCCTCATCCTCCCTGATTGAACTAACCTCATTATCTCTAGCCTGACTCACTCTTGCTTGCATATTTATACCTGCCTCTGGAAATTTCCACTACATGCATCCGACAAAGTGGGTATTCACCCACGAAAGCTCATGCTCCAATATGCCTGTTAGTCTATAAGGTGCCACAGGACTCTTTGCTACTTTTACAGATCCAGAGTAACACAGCTACCCCTCTGATCACCACAGAACTGTATCATGCATGTAAGCTTGACACCATACAAGGCACTGCATTTAGCTATATGGAGTGGAAATCCATCAACCTCATGAAGAAACTTGCACAAGTACAGACAGATATCAGCTTCCTTTCCAAATGCAAATGGATGGACATCATACCAAATGGACAGAAGGTGAAAAATCCATTGCTATCTACATACTACACAGTCCACAGTGAGAGATTATGCCATACTCTATCAAAGAAACTGAGGAACCATCTGATCAGCATCCTATACAGCAAACAGGAAAACATCAAAAGAGAGCTCTCCAACCTTGAGAATCTCATAAATAACCAAACTTCCATACAAACGGACTTCACTAAAATAAGACAGGAGATCTACATTACACACTTCACCTCTCTACAAAGGAAAAAGGACTGTAAGGTGTCTAAAATCCTACCTGCCACATGGGGCCACAACAGTGGTACCCCGAACTCACCCAGCAATATCGTCAATCTATCCAACTACACACTCAACCTGGCAGAAGAGTCTGTCCTATCTCGGGGACTTTTTCTGCCCTGCCACCCCCACAAACATGATACAGTTCTGCGGTGATCTGGAAGCCTACTTTTGCCGTCTCCGACTCAAAGAATACTTTCAAGATAACACTGAACAGCACACTGATACTGTGTCCTCCCACCAACAGCACAAGAAGAAGAACTCCACATGAACTCCTCCTGAGGGTCGAAATGACAGTCTGGACCTATACATAGAATGCTTCTGCTGATGTGCACAGGCAGAAATTGTGGACAAACAACATCGCTTGCCTCATAACCTAAGTCGTGCAGAACGCAATGCCATCCACAGCCTCAGAAACCACTCTGACATTATAATCAAAGAGGCTGATAAAGGAGGTGCTGTTGTCATCATGAACAGGTCTGACTACCAAAAGGAGGCTGCCAGACATCTCTCCAATACCAAATTCTACAGGCCACTTCCCTCAGATCCCACTGAGGAATACACTAAGAAACTGCACCATCTACTCAGGACACTCCCTACACTAACACAGGAACAAATCAACATACCCTTAAAGCCCCGACAGGGGTTATTCTGTCTACTACCCAAGACCCACAAACCCAGAAATCCTGGACGCCCCATCATCTCGGGCATTGGCACTCTCACTGAAGGACTGTCTGGATATGTGGACTCTACTCAGACCCTACGCCACCAGCACTCCCAGCTATCTCCGTGACACCACTGATTTCCAGAGAAAACTACAATGAATTGGTGACCTTCCAGAAAACACCATCCTAGCCACCATGGATGTAGAGGCTCTCTATACAAACATCCCACACACAGATGGAATACAAACTGTCAGGAACAGTATCCCTGATGATGCCACAGTACGACTGGTTGCTGAGTTCTGTGACTTTATTCTCACACACAACTATTTCAAATTTGATGACAATATATATCTCCAGACCAGTGGCACCGCTATGGGTACCCGCATGGCCCCACAATATGCCAAAATTTTTATGACTGACCTGGAACAACGCTTCCTCAGCTCTCGTCCACTCATGCCCCTTCTCTACCTACGCTACATTGATGACATCTTCATCATCTGGACCCATGGGAAGGAGACTCTGGAAAAATTCCACCATGATTTCAACAGCTTCCACCCCACCATCAACCTCAGCCTGGACCAATCTACATGGGAGGTCCACTTCCTAGACAACACGTTGCAAATAAGTGACGGTCATGTTAATACCACCCTATACCGAAAACCCACCAATCCGACTGCTATGCCTACCTTCATGCCTCCAGCTTCCATCCCGGACACACCACATGATCCATTGTCTACAACCAAGCACTGAGGTACAATCGTATCTGCTCCAGACCCTCAGACAGAGACCAACTCCTACAAAATCTTCACATAGCATTCTCAAAACTATGATGCCCGCATGAGGAAATAAGGAAACAGATAAACAGAGCCAGATGTGTACCCAGAAGCATCCTACTGCAAGACAAGCCCAAGAAAGAAACCAACAGAACTCCACTGGCCATCATATACAGTCCCCAGCTAAAACCTCTCCAACGCATCAGCAGTGATCTACAACCCATCCTGGACAATGATCCCTCACTTTCACAGGCCTTGGGTGGCAGGCCAGTCCTCGCCCACAGACAACCCACCAAGCTGAAGCATATTCTCACCAGTAACTACACACCACACCATAATAACTAACTCAGGAACCAATCCATGCAACAAACCTTGATACCAACTCTGCCCACATATCTACACCAGCGACACCATCACAGGACCTAACCAGATCAGCCACACCATCACCGGTTCATTCACCTGCACGTCCACCAAAGTAATATACACCATCATATGCCAGCAATTCCCCTCTGCTATGTACATCGGCCAAACTGGACAGTCACTACGTAAAAGGATAAATGGACACAAATCAGACAATAGGAATGGCAATATACAAAAACCTGTAGGAAAACACTTCAATCTCCCTGGACACACAACAGCAGACTTAAAGGTAGCCATCCTGCAGCAAAAAAACTTCAGGACCAGACTTCAAAGAGAAACTGATGAGCTTCAGTTCATCTGCAAATTTGACACCAGCAACTCAGGATTAAACAAAGACTGTCAATGGCTAGCCAACTACAAAAGCAGTTTCTCCTCCCTTGGTGTTCACACCTCAACTGCTAGAAGAGAGCCTCATCCTCCCTGATTGAACTAACCTCGTTATCTCTAGCCTGACTCACTCTTGCTTGCATATTTATACCCGCCTCTGGAAATTTCCACTACATGCATGCGACAAAGTGGGTATTCACCCATGAAAACTCATGCTCCAATACGTCTGTTAGTCTATAAGGTGTCACAGGACTCTTTGCTGCTTTTACAGATCCAGACTAAAACGGCTACCCCTCTGATAATGGTCAAAGAAGGAAAAAGGAACAGGAGTACTTGTGGCACCTCAGGGTATGTCTACACTACGGGATTAATCCGAATTTATATAATTCGAATTTGGGAAACAGATTGTATAAAGTCGAATGTATGCAGCCACACTAAGCACATTAATTCGGCCGTGTGTGTCCATGTTCCGGTGGCTAGTGTCGATTTCTGGAGCATTGCACTGTGGGTAGCTGTCCCGTAGCTATCCCATAGTTCCCGCAGTCTCCCCCACCCATTGGAATTCTGGGTTGAGATCCCAGTGCCTGATGGGACAAAAAACATTGTCACAGGTGGTTCTGGGTACAGCCTCACCCATCCCTGCATGAAAGCAACGGACGGCAGACAACCATTTTGCGCCTTTTTTCCTGGGTGAACACTGCAGACTCCATACCACGGCAAACATGGAGCCCGCTTAGCTCAAGACAGCAGTCATGAACATTGTAAACACCTTGTGCGTTCTCGTGGAGTTTATGCTGAGCCAGGACCAGAAAAACGAGGCGAGGAGGCAGCAGCGGCGGCAGCGCAGCGACAAGCGTGATGAGGACATGGACATGGACATGGACACAGAATTCTGTCAAACCGCAGGCCCCGGTGCTTTGGAGATCATGTTGTTAATGGGGCAGGTTCTATCCATGGAACGCCGATTCTGGACAAGGGAAACAAGCACAGACTGGTGGGACCGCATAGTGTTGCGGGTGTGGGATGATTCCCAGTGGCTGCGGAACTTTCGCATGCGTAAGGGCACTTTCATGGAACTTTGTGACTTGCTGTCCCCTGCCCTGAAACGCCAGAATACCAACATGAGAGCAGCCCTCACAGTTGAGAAGCAAGTGGCGATAGCCCTGTGGAAGCTTGCAACGCCAGACAGCTACCGGTCAGTCGGGATTCAATTTGGAGTGGGCAAATCTACTGTGGGGGCTGCTGTGATGCAAGTAGCCAAAGCAATCACTCAGGTGCTGCTACGAAAGTTAGTGACTCTGGGAAATGTGCAGGCCATAGTGGATGGCTTTACTGCAATGGGATTCCCTAACTGTGGTGGGGCGATAGATGGAACCCATATCCCTATCTTGGCACAGGAGCACCAGGGTACCCAGTACATAAACCGCAAGGGGTACTTTTCAATGGTGCTGCAAGCACTTGTGGATCACAAGGGATGTTTCACCAACATCAACGTGGGCTGGCTGGGAAGGGTTCATGACGCTCGCATCTTCAGAAACATTGCTCTGTTTAAAGGGCTGCAGCAAGGGATTTACTTCCCGGACCAGAAAATAACCGTTGGGGATGTTGAAATGCCAATAGTTATTCTTGGGGACCCAGCCTACCTCTTAATGCCATGGCTCATGAAGCCATAAACAGGCAGCCTGGACAAGAGTCAGGAGCTGTTCAACTACAGGCTGAGCAAGTGCAGAATGGTGGTAGAATGTGCATTTGGCCATTTAAAAGGTTGCTGGCGATCGTTACTGACTCGCTCAGACCTCAGCCAAACCAATCTCCCCATTGTTATTTCTGCTTGCTGTGTGCTCCACAATCTCTGTGAAAGTAAGGGGAAGACCTTTATGGAGGGGTGGGAGGCTGAGACAAATCGCCTGGCTGCTGATTACGTGCAGCCAGACACCAGGGCGATTAGAAGAGCACACCAGGAAGCGCTGTGCATCAGAGAAGCTTTGAAAACCAGTTTCATGACTGGCCAGGCTACAGTGTGAAATATGTTTGTTTCTCCTTCATGAAAACCCTCCCCCTTTATTGACTCATTCTCTGTAAGGAACCCACCCTCCCCCTTCCCCCAGCTTGCTTTCAAAGGAAATAAAGTCACTATCATTTAAAAATCATTTATTCTTTATTAATAGATTATAAAAAGAGGGAGGGAACCCGGGTGGGGTTTGGGAGGAGGATCGGTGGGAAGGAAAAGGCCACTAAAAAAAGGTTAAAAAAATGACAGCCTTTTGCTTGGGCTGTTCACTGCGGTGGAATGGAAAGGTGTACGGAGCCTCCCTCCCCGCGTTCTTACACGTCTGGGTGAGGAGGCTATGGAACATGGTGATGGGGGAGGGGGATTATATAGGGGCTGTAGAGGCACTCTGTTATCCTGCTGCCATTCCTGAAGCTCCACCAGACGCCGGAGCATGTCTGTTTGCTCATACAGCAGCCCCAGCGTTGCATCCTGCCTCCTCTGATCTTCCTGCCACCGCCTCTCATCTCGAGCATCTCTCCTCTCCTCACGTTGGTCCCTCCTGTCCTCACGTTGGTCCCTCCTGTCCTCACGTTCACTGGCTTCTTTCCTATACTTTGAAACTGTGTCCTTCCACTCATTCAGATGAGCTCTGTCACTGCGGGTGGATTCCATGATTTCTGCGAACATCTCGTCTTGCGTCTTCTTTTTCCAACGCCTTATCTGTGATAGCCTTTGGGACAGAGGAGGGAGGCTTGAAGAATTTGCAGCTGCTGGAGGGAGGGAAAAAGAGAGAATTTTTTAAAAAGATACATTTTGCAGAAAAATGCTTATACTCTTTCACGGTGATCAACACTATTCACATTACATAGCACATGTGATTTCTGTGCAAGGTCGCATTTTGCCTCTTAATATTCAGTGCCTGTGGCTTTGCTGCTAGAGATCAGTGACGCAGGTCCGGGCAACAGAATTCGGTTTGCATGCGGCCATGGTAAGCCATTGTCTTTTGGCTTCTGCGCCCTCCTTTCCCACATACCAAGCAAAGCCCGTTGACTGCTGCGGTTTTCCTGTTAACCTTCAGCAGCAGAAAACAAACTACCCCCCCCAATCCAATTCTCTGGAATGATTGCTTTATCCCTCCCCACACCGCGTGGCTGGTATCAGGGAAGATCCCTGCAGGAACCAAACTAACCCCCCCGCCATGAATTCTCTGGGATGATCACTGTACCCCTCCCCCCACCGTGTGGCTGGTGTCAGGGAAGATCCCTGTTAGCCAAATGCAAAAAGCTCTGGGCCAATTCCCCGACCCCCACCCTGCGCTTGGCTAACTGCAGGGAAGGATTTCTTTTCAGCCACAGGCAAACAGCCCAGTAGGAACGGCCACCTCTGTCCCCTTAATTAAATTCCCGTATTTCAACCAGGTTACCATGAGCGATATCACTCTCCTGAGGATTACACAGTGAGATAAAGAACGGATGTTGCTTGAATGCCAGCAAACACCGGGACCATACGCTGCCAAGCTTTGTCATGCAATGATACCAGATTACTTGCTGCAAGCATGGCGTGGTCAAGTGTCCTACCATGGAGGATGGAATAAGGCTGCACTGCCCAGAAACCTTGTGGCAAGGCTTTTGGAGTACCTCCAGGAGAGCTTCATGGAGATGTCCCTGGAGGATTTCCGCTCCATCCCCAGACACGTTAACAGACTTTTCCAGTAGCTGTACTGGCCGCGAATGCATCCCAAGTCCTCAGGGCAAAGTAATCATTAAAAACCCTTGCTTTTAAAACAAGTTTTATATTTTAAAAGGTAAACTCACCTGAGGTCCCTTCCATGGGGTCGTGGTCTTGGATACTGGCTTGGGAGGGTTGGGAGGGTACTTCAGTCAGGCTGAGAAAAAGATCCTGGCAGTTGGGGAGAACAGAGTGCTGGGTGCTCTCTGCAAGCTTGTCCTCCTCCTCCTCCTCTTCCCCGTCCACAGAATCCTCAGGTGTAGCTGATGAGATTATCCCCACCTCGGAATCCACGGTCAGAGGTGGGGTAGTGGTGGCGTCCCCCCCTAGAACTGCATGCAGCTCGTCGTAGAAGCGGCATGTCTGTGGCTCTGACCCGGAGTGACCGTCTGCCTCCTTTGTTTTTTGATAGGCTTGTCTGAGCTCCTTGACTTTCATGCGGCACTGATCCGAGTCCCTATTGTGGCCTCTTTCCATCATGGCTTTGGAGATTTTTTCAAAAGTTTTTGCATTTCGTCTTTTTGAAAGAAGTTCTGCTAGCACTGAATCCTCTCCCCATATAGCGATCAGATCCAGTACCTCCTGTACGGTCCATGCTGGTGCTCTTTTTTGATTATCGACCTGCACGGTTACCTGTGCTGATGAGCTATCTGTGGTCACCTGTGCTCTCCACGCTGGGCAAACAGGAAATGAAATTCAAATGTTCACAGGGCTTTTCCTGTCTACCTGGCCAGTGCATCCGAGTTCAGATTGCTGTCCAGCGCGGTCACAATGGTGCACTGTGGGATACCTCCCGGAGGCCAATACCATCGAATTGCGGCCACACTAACCCTAATACGAAATGATAAAATCGATTTTGGCACTACTCCGCTCGTCGGGGTGGAGTACAGAAATCAATTTAAAGATCCCTTTATTTCCAATTAAATGGCTTCGTTGTGTGGACGGGTGCAGGGTTAATTCGATTTAACACTGCTAAATCGAAATTAAAGTTGTAGTGTTCACCAGGCCTCAGAGACTAACAAAATCTAAGGTGCCACAAGTACTCCTGTTCCTTTTTGCGGATACAGACTAACATGGCTGCTACTCTGAAAGAAGGAAAAGGTAACCATCTGCATCCTAGCAAAGAGAAAAATTCTTCCACAGCTGCATACAAAGGTCCCAATACTGCAAGAAGCTGATTGTTCTGGCTTCCTATTGATCTAAGTAGTCTTGGCCTTAGGTAGGTTGACAAGATCCAAACCAAAACTCCAATATCTCAACATCCCTACACATTGTCTGCTTTGGAACCCTTTCCTGGGCTTCAAGTCACAACAAGTGAGGCAAGTGTTCTTCATGCGTTCCTCAGAGTGGAGCTGAGGATTTGGCCCCAGCAAAATCTGCATTGTAAACCAAGGAAACTCTGCAGGGATCAATGGAGCTAATTTCCCTCTCCTCATCCCAATGTGAATCAGGAGTAACTACAATGGAATCAGTGGACCTGATTCGTCTCACGCTCAGTTGGGTGAGAATCAGGAATAGGTTAATTAACGTCAAAAGGCGTGTTGCTATGCTCATTCATCCCAAAGTAAATCAGCTCAATAACTCAATCGAACACAATGATCCTTATTCTTTTTTCAGTTACACTGGTTTTTAATTAGGCTAAATCTGCTGAAGTTAGTGGCCTAGTTTATCTGCTTTGTCCATACATAGCACAGTAACTTGGTGGGAGGAAGGAAAGATCACTGCAAGATGCTGCCAGATGCGTTTATGACTCTCTGTTCTCTAGGTCAATTTGAAGGCTTAGAGTACCCTCTGGGCTTCCCTAAATTGCACTAACGTGATTATGGTGTCAAGAGGCCCTTCCAACAACAAGGGATCATTGAGGGTAAAAAAACTCATGACCAAGCCAGCTGTCTCTAGTTTCTTCTACACCCAGGTCTGGCATTCATCCTACGCTTGGGAAATACACAGTAGGCTGATTAAACTGGTTTAACTGACCCTTTGCACTGCTGGAGTGTTGAAAAAGTGTTGGAGTGGGGCTAAAATATGGCCAAATTGAGTTACACTGATTTAAATCTGGTGTAAATGAGAGATGACTCATGCCCAAAGCAAAGTAACCACCTCCACACCCCAAGTTTCCAACCTGACCTCAGTTTGCAGTGTTTTTTGAAGACTTTTTTTATTTCACCCCTTCGAGTTCACACACACAAAGACAAGACTAATTAATTTTAGCTCTCGTTCATCTTTTGAGAATCAGTAATAATTAATGAATTAAAATGCATGTTCTGCTACCAGATGACACCCACATACTGCATCAAAGCAGAATAATCACGGATCTGCCTATTCCATCAATTATTAGTCACAATATGAAATGCTTTAGCGACTGTCTCCCAAGGGGTACAATGCAGATAAATAAAACACTCTCATCCTATCAGATAGACACATGCACCCTTTGGAGTCAATGAAGACGTTCCAGATACAGATTGGGAATCTTGGATCTGCAGTGAAATTTGAAAGCATTCAATCTCTATGTGCCTATAACCAGATATTTCAGTAAGTACCACTCTGTAGTTAATTGCCTTCTTCCCATTTGTTAATAGTGCGATCCTATTTCTAGGAACATTTGAAGGTTCCAAACCTGCAAACACTTTTTGGTGTGTCTATACTGCAGCAAGAAGTGAAATTTCAAACTTGGACAAATATACCCGCTCTAGCTTTGATCAAGCTAGTGCAAAAAAAAATAGCAATGTAGTGGGAGCTGCATGGTTGGAAGGATGGACTAACTTCCTGAATCCATACCTTGGTTTTCAGATGGGATGGGACTCAGGATGGGTAGCTCGTCTCACTGCTTGTGCAGCTATGGCTAAAATGCTATTTACAAAATGTAACTTTGTAAACGTTACAGCGGGTATGTCTACCTGAGCTGGAAATTACTCCTCCAGCTCCAGTGTAGACATACCCCAGGTATGCAAAATTAGGGGTGTTCCTAACTCAGGTAGGCTAAACCACGATCACTAACTTGGTTTAAAATAGCAGTGAAGACACAGCAACTGGGCATTTAACTCAGATTAGGAGCTTGAGTTATAGCCTATAAGTGAGCCCGGGGTTGGATTTGAATTGCTAACCTAAGTTAAAAGCTGAGTTGCCATATTTGCTACTTTAAATCAAGCTCACTAATAATGGTTAGCTAACCTGAGTTAAGAACACATTTTGAGCATGTGTTTGTGTTTTTAACAATCCCATTATGTGACAATGTTCAAAGATTCTAAGTTTGTTTGTGTTCAGAACTGGAATAAAAACTAAATCTTTCCAACGTTTTCACAAAAGGAAGGAACAATCTGTTGCACAAATACAAGATGGGAAATGACTGCCTAGGAAGGAGTACTGCAGAAAGGAATCTGGGGATCTGGAGTTATAGTGGATCACAAGCTAAATATGAGTCAACTGTGTAACTCTGTTGCAAAAAAATCAAACATCATTCTGGGATGTATTAGCAGGAGTGTTGTAAACAAGACACGAGAAGTAATTCTTCTGCTCTACTCTGCGCTGATTAGCCCTCAACTGGAGTATTGCGGACAGTTCTGGGTGCCACATTTCAGGAAAGATGTGGACAAATTGGAGAAAGTCCAGAGAAGAGCAACAAAAATTATTAAAGGTCTAGAAAACATGACCTATGAGGGAAGAATGAAAAAAAAATGGGTTTGTTTAGTCTGAGGAAGAGAAGACAGAAGGGGGACATGATAACAGTTTTCAAGTACATAAAACATTGTTACAAGGAGGAGGGAGATAAACTGTTCTCACTAACCTGTGAGGATAGGACAAAAAGCAATGGGCTTAAATTGCATCAAGGGTGGCTTAGCTTGGACATTAGGGAAAATCTTCCTGTCAGGGTAGTTAAGCACTGGAATAAGTTTCCTATGGAGGTTGTGGAATCTCCGTCATTGGAGATTTTTAAGAGCAGGTTAGAGAAACACCCATCAGGGATGGTCTAGATAATACTTAGTCCTGCCATGAGTGCAGGAGACTGGACTTGATGACCTCTTGGGGTCCCTTCCAGTTCTACAATTCTATGAAAATGGAATTGTGTTGAAATGGCTGGTTTCGGATTGAAAAGGTCAGAGTTTGAATTCTGATCTCTCTCTCTTGTACCAGAAGTGACCAGAGAGCCCTGTTCCTCAAAATCCTTCCTGATGAAAACTCTGTCAAATGCCTGTGCAAATTGGTTTTGACAAAACACCAGATTTTGACGACATTTCATTTACTAAAAACTGCCCCGACCAGTTTGTCAGATTATGCCCCATAAATGTAAAGTTACTCACAAGTATTAATGGTGTCAGAACTCAAAAGCTGGGCCATAGCATGGTATTATTAATTATTATTATTTATCCGGTATGAGTGAGAAGCAGTAATTTTCTCATTGAAATCATTGGCAGAGATCTGCTAAAAACAGATTCTCTGCTGAAAACAACTTAAGCCATCCATTCTGAAAACATTTACCTATGTAGTTTAATTCATATTAGCAGCCTTTGGAAACCAGGGCCAGATTTTTAAAGGTATTTAGGCACCTAAAGGTGCAGATAGGCACCCAGATATCTCAAATAATTGTACTTGCTCTGGTTATCTAAGTGTTTTCAGGAATAAGGATATGAATAAGAAACTGATTAGTGTATGACATCTACACTGGAGAGTTAAAGTTGTTTGGGTCCTCTAATTTAATTTCCATGCCTTAACATATCTTTTTAAGTGTGATCTCAATTTCCTAGGTTTGCAATTCTTTTTCGCGGGGGAGGGTGGATAATTATAATATACCTGTGGTGTTTTTTTATGCTTAAGTTGTTGATATATATTCTTAGTGGTAACTGCATATTAAGTTATTATTATTTCAAATATTTGTTTTTGAAATATTGAGAAAATTTGCACTATCATTCATATTTTTACCTTTTCAACACCTTTTATACCACTGGAAAAAGGAGGGCAATTTAAGCACTTATGAAAAGTGACAAAGAAACCAAAAACCTTTTCTCCATTCACTTACTTTTTCCCACTAGAAAAAAAATTGGGAAAAACACAGAATAATGAAAGAAAAGGTGAGGGAAAATACTTTACTTTTGTTTGCTTCTCTCTACAGGAAAGTTGTGAATCAAGTTTTAAAATGGAAGTGAAAATATTTTTCCCTATCACTTTCTCTATTTTCAATTTCCCTCAGATTCCTAACTGGAAAAAAAGGTGAAAAAATATATTGGAAAAGGGGTGAAAAAACTGGAAATTTGAAATTAACATTTTCCCATAGAAAAACAGGGTAGGTGAAGAATTTTGAATGAAGTGAAAATGGCTCATTTTATTTCTTATTTATTTGGAGATAATATAAATAAATAAGTGAACCCGCAATGGAATCCACACTTTTTTTTACCTGCATTTTTTATACATCTCCTTGAATATTTGGAAGATTCTCTCTCTCTCTTTCTCCTTCTATTTGGTGTTCCAAATACCATGTCACCATGTGTAGGATTCTGGAAAGAATTACCCCTCTGGTTTCACATTACTAAATGTCTTCACATACATACTTTTACCATGAGAGGTTAACATTTATTATTATTAATTATTGTTATTGCTATTGGTGTTGATTTCATTATTCTACAATATTAATAACTATAATATCCTCAGAGCATAAATTGTCCCAGGACCTTTACAAGACATAAAAGGAACAGAGGGTCATCTCCTCAGTCGGTGTAAATTAGAATCAATAGGCCAAGTCCTCACCTGGTGCAAAACCAGCCATCTCTCCACTGGAATCAATGGGTCAGATCCCCAGCTGGTGTAAGTCAGCCATAGCTCCATTGGAGTCAATGGGGCCAGATCTGCTGCTGATGTAAATCGGCTGTAGCTCCTTTCGAGTGAATGAGAGAGACGACCAGTTGCTGTACATCAGCCAGCTGGCAGTCTGGCCTCATTCACACTAGTTGAGTATCTGGGCCAATTAAAAGAATGCACAGTTCCTTACCTAGTTAGTAGTAAAGGGGAGTCAGGAAGAACCTGAATCAAAACCAAGGATTCAAACTTTGGAATGTTTAAAATTTGAACCAGAATTCAGATCAGTATTTTTGAACTTTTTGCCTTATTGGGGTTGTTTCCTCCTTTTTTCTGCAGGATGGAGTATGAGAAAGGAATGGCAGGAGGAAACCACACAGTACAGACCAAATTCATTCTCCTGGCATTTTCCACCCTTCCCAGACTGCAACACTTGCTATTCTTCGTGTTTTTATTGATCTACTTGATCACTGTGACTGGAAATCTCCTCATCATTCTCCTCACATTGGCTGACCCTGCCCTTCACACCCCCATGTACTTCTTCCTCAGGAACCTCTCCTTCCTGGAGATCTGCTACACATTAAGTATCAGAGGGGTAGCCGTGTTAGTCTGAATCCGTAAAAAGCAACAGAGGGTCCTGTGGCACCTTTGAGACTAACAGAAGTATTGGGAGCATAAGCTTTCGTGGGTAAGAACCTCACTTCTTCAGATGCAAGTAATGGAAATCTCCAGAGACAGGTATAAATCAGTGTGGAGATAACGAGGTTAGTTCAATCAGGGAGGGTGAGGTGCTCTGCTAGCAGTTGAGGTGTGAACACCAAGGGAGGAGAAACTGCTTCTGTAGTTGGATAGCCATTCACAGTCTTTGTTTAATCCTGATCTGATGGTGTCAAATTTGCAAATGAACTGGAGCTCAGGAGTTTCTCTTTGGAGTCTGGTCCTGAAGATTTTTTGCTGTAAGATGGCTACCTTTACATCTGCTATTGTGTGGCCAGGGAGGTTGAAGTGTTCTCCTACGGGTTTTTGTATATTGCCATTCCTGATATCTGACTTGTGTCCATTTATCCTCTTGCGTAGTGACTGTCCAGTTTGGCCACTGTACATAGCAGAGGGGCATTGCTGGCATATGATGGCATATATAACATTGGTGGACGTGCAGGTGAATGAGCCGGTGATGTTGTAGCTGATCTGGTTAGGTCCTGTCATGGTGTTGCTGGTGTAGATATGTACTACTCCATAAAAGCAGCAAAGAGTCCTGTGGCACCTTATAGACTAACAGACGTCTGTTAGTCTATAAGGTGCCACAGGATTCTTTGCTGCTTTTACAGATCCAGACTAACACGGCTACCCCTCTGATATGTACTACTCCATGTGAGTGAGGAAGGAAGAATTGGCCCTTTAAATTCTCAGAGGTTGGAGGGCTAAGTAAAGGCAACATTGTGAATCCTTCATTCGTACTGGTAAACAATTAGTCACTCATAGATTCATTGACTTCATGGAACTATTCGTGTGTGCGACTATTCACTAATGTGACCAAGGGGTTCATAAAAGGATCCTCAGTTAGCACCCAGAACTGGTCACTAGGACCCGAGATGGCAGATTTTAACCAGTGTGACATAGACTTAAAAACAATCTGCATCCCTGAGCTGTATACAGCCGATTGTGTGTCCCCCCACATAAAATGCTCTAAGTGCTCTAGTCGGCGGACCGCGTCCACAGTACGAGGCTAGCGTCGACTTCCGGAGCATTGCACTATGGGTAGCTATCCCACAGCTATCCCACAGTTACCGCAGTCTCCGCCGCCCCTTGGAATTCTGGGTTGAGATCCCAATGCCCGGATGATGCAAAACAGTGTCGCGGGTGGTTCTGGGTACATGTCGTCAGGCCCCTCCCCCCCATCACAGCAACGGCAGACAATAGATTCGCACCTTTTTACCTGGGTTACCTGTGCAGACAACATACCACGGCAAGCATGGAGCCCGCTCAGCTCAGCTGAGCTCACCGTCACCATATGTCCTCTGGGTGCCGGCAGACGTGGGACTGCATTGCTACACAGCAGCAGCTGCTAACTGCCTTTTGGCGGTAGACGGTGTAGCATGAGTAATAGCCGTGGGGCCGGCAGCCGTAGGGCTGCATTGCACCAGCCCCTTGCCAGGAGATGGTATATTATGACTGGTATCCGTCATCGTCGTACTGGAGTGGCTGTCAATCATGGCCACCTGGGCAGACATGCTACTGTTTCGATGATGATGGCTACCAGTCGTAGTATACTATTTTCTGCCAATTGCCCAGTATTGTCTGCTAAGCACCCAGAAGAGGCCGAGGGCGGTGCTGGCGGACGTGGGGCTGGCAGACGTGGGGCTGCATTGCTACACAGCAGCAGCCCCTTGCCTTTTGGCAGACGATGGTATATTATGATTGGTAACCGTCGTCATCGTACTGCAGAGGCTATCACTCATGCTGCACCGTCGGCTGCCAGCTTAAGATGTAAAAAATAGATTTGTTCTGTATTCATTTGCTTCCCCTTCCTCTGTGAAATCAACAGCCTGCTAAGCCCAGGGTTTTCAGTTTAATCTTTGGGGGGACCATTCTGTGTGACAGTTGTTTGTGTTTCTCCCTGATGCACAGCCACCTTTCTTGATTTTAATTCCCTGTTCCTGTATCTGTACGCCATGTCGTCACTCCCTCCTTCTCCTGGTTCATCAGATACTAGTTTCGCGCCTTTTTTCTGACCAGGCGCCATAGCTAGCACTGGGATCATGGAGCCCGCTCAGATCACCGCGGCAATTATGAGCACTATGAAGACCACGCGCATTGTCCTGGAGTATATGCAGAGCCAGGAAATGCCAAGGCGAAACCCGGACCAGCCGAGGAGGTGATTGCAGCGCGGCGAAGAGAGTGATGAGGAAATTGACATGGACATAGACCTCTCACAAGGCACAGGCCCCAGCAATGTGGAAATCATGGTGTCACTGGGGCAGGTTCATGCCGTGGAACGCTGATTCTGGGCCCGGGAAACAAGCACAGACTGGTGGGACCGCATCGTGCTACAGGTATGGGACGATTCCCAGTGGCTGCGAAACTTTCGCATGCGTAAGGGCACTTTCATGGAACTTTGTGACTTGCTTTCCCCTGCCCTGAAACGCCAAGATGAGAGCAGCCCTCACAGTTGAGAAGCGAGTGGCGATAGCCCTGTGGAAGCTTGCAACGCCAGACAGCTACCGGTCAGTCGGGAATCAATTTGGAGTGGGCAAATCTACGGTGGGGGCTGCTGTGATCCAATTTGCCAAGGCAATGAAAGACCTGGTGATATCAAGGGTAGTGACTCTGGGCAACGTGCAGGCAATAGTGGATGGTTTTGCTGAAATGGGATTCCCAAACTGTGGCGGGGCCATAGACGGAACCCATATCCCTATCTTGTCACCGGAGCACCAAGCCACCAACTACGTAAACCGCAAGGGGTACTTTTCAATGCTGCTGCAAGCCCTGGTGGATCACAAGGGACCTTTCACCAATATCAACGTGGGATGGCCGGGAAAGGTACATGATGCTCGCGTCTTCAGGAACTCTGCTCTGTCCAGCCTGGACAGGAGTCAGGACCTGTTCAACTACAGGCTGAGCAAGTGCCGAATGATGGTGGAATATGCATTTGGACGTTTAAAATCGCGCTGGGGCAGCTTACTGACTCGCTCAGACCTCAGCGAAAAGAATATCCCCATTGTTATTGCCGCTTGCTGTGCGCTCCACAATATCTGTGAGAGTAAGGGGGAGACCTTTATGGCAGGGTGGGAGGTGGAAGCAACTCGCCTGGCCACTGATTACGCGCAGCCAGACACCAGGGCGGTTAGAGGAGCACAGCAGGGCGCGGTGCGCATCAGAGAAGCTTTGAAAACGAGTTTTGTGACTGGCCAGGCTACTGTGTGAAACTTCTGTTTGTTTCTCCTTGATGAACCCTCCAAACCCACCCCCCCGACCTGGTTCACTCTACTTCCCTGTAAACCAACCACCCCACCCCACCCTCCCCTCCCCAATTCGAGCACCGCTTGCAGAGGCAATAAAATCATTGTTTTTTTCACATTCATGCATTCTTTATTTGTTCCTCACAGAAGTAGGGGGATAATTGCCAAGGTAGCCTGGGATGGGTGGGGGAGGAGGGATGAAAAAGGACACACTGCATTTTAAAACTTTAAGTCTTATTGAAGGCCAGCCTTCTGATGCTTGGGCGATCATCTGGGGTGGAGTGACTGGGTGGACGGAGGCCCCCCCCACCGTGTTCTTGGGCGTCTGGGTGAGGAGGCTATGGAACTTGGGGAGGAGGGCTGTTGGTTAAACAGGGGCTGTAGCGGCGGTCTCTGCTCCTGCTGCCTTTCCTGCAGCTCAACCATACGCTCGAGCATATCAGTTTGATGCTCCAGCAGACGGAGCATTGACTCTTGCAGTCTGTCTGCAAGCTGACGCCACCTATCGTCTTCAGCCCGCCACTGGCTCTTTTCATCCCGCCATTCAGCCCGCCACCTCTCCTCTCGTTCATATTGTGCTTTTCTCATGTCCGACATTGACTGCCTCCATGCATTCTGCTGTGCTCTATCAGCATGGGAGGACATCTGCAGCTCCGTGAACATATCGTCCCGCGTCCTCCGTTTTCTCTTTCTAATGTTCACTGGCCTCTGCGAAGGAGAAACATTTGCAGCTGGTGGAGGAGAAGGGAGAGGTGGTTAAAAGAGACACATTTTAGAGAACAATGGGTACACTCTTCCGTTACAAGGTCGCATATTTCGGCTTGCAGGCAGCCATGGTAGGCCACAGTGTTTTGGCTTTTTTAACCTTCTTAACATGCGGGAAAGGTTTCAAACAGCAGCGCATTTCCCATATCAAGGATGAATTGGGTTGTCCATTTAAAATGGGGTTTCAATGTAAAAGGAGGGGCTGCGGTTTCCCGGTTAACATGCGGCACAAACCCAAGTAAACCCCCCCCCCACACACACACACACACAATTCTCTGGGATGATCACTTCACCCCTCCCCTCCACCGCGTGGTTAACAGCGGGGAACATTTCTGTTCAGAAGAGCAGGAACGGGTGCCTCTGAATGTCCCCTTAATAAAATCACCCCATTTCAACCAGGTGACTGTGAATGATATCACTCTCCTGAGGATAACAAAGAGAGATAAGGAATGGATATTGTCTGCATGCCAGCAAACACCGGGACCATACGCTGCCATGCTTTGTTATGCAATGATTCCAGACTACGTGCTACTGGCCTGGCGTGGTAAAGTGTCCTACCATGGCGGACGGGATAAGCTAGCCCTCCCCAGAAACCTTTTGCAAAGGCTTTGGGAGTACATAAAGGAGAGCTTTCTGGAGATGTCCCTGGAGGATTTCCGCTCCATCCCCATACACGTTAACAGACTTTTCCAGTAGATGTACTGGCCGCGATTGCCAGGGCAAATTAATCATTAAACACGCTTGCTTTTAAACCATGTGTAATGTTTACAAATATTTACAAAGGTACACTCACCAGAGGTCTCCTGTGTGCCCTGAGGGTCTTGGGTGAGATCGGGGGTTACTGGTTCCAGGTCCAGGGTCACAAACATATCCTGGCTGTTGGGGAAACCGGTTTCTCCGCTTCCTTGCTGCTGTGAGCTACCTACAGTACCTCCATCCTCATCTTCCTTGTTCCCCGAACCGTCTTCCCTGTGTGTTTCTCCAGTGAGTCATAGCACATGGTTGGGGTAGTGGTGGCTGCACCCCCTAGGATCGCATGCAGCTCCGCGTAGAAGCGGCAAGTTTGCGGCTCTGCCCCGGACCTTCCGTTTGCTTCTCTGGCTTTGTGGTAAGCTTGCCGTAGCTCCTTAATTTTCACGCGGCACTGCTGTGTGTCCCTTTTATGGCCTCAGTCCTTCATGGCCTTGGAGACCTTTTCTAATACTTTGCCATTTCTTTTACTGCTACGGAGTTCAGTTAGCACTGATTCATCTCCCCATATGGCGAGCAGATCCCGTACCTCCCGTTTGGTCCATGCTGGAGCTCTTTTGCGATCCTGGGACTCCATCACGGTTATCTGTGCTGATGAGCTCTGTGTGGTCACCTGTGCTCTCCACGCTGAACAAACAGGAAATGAAATTCAAACATTCGCGGGTCTTTTCCTGTCTACCTGGTCAGTGCATCTGAGTTGAGAGTGCTGTCCAGAGCGGTCACAATGAAGCACTGTGGGATAGCTCCCGGAGGCCAATAACGTCGAATTCCGTCCACACTACCCCAATTCCGACCCACAAAGGCCAGTTTTATCGCTAATCCCCTCGTCAGAGGTGGTGTAAAGAAACCGGTTTAAAGGACCCTTTAAGTCGAAAGAAAGGGCTTCGTCGTGTGGACATGTCCAGGCTTAATTCAATTTAATGCTGCTAAAGTCGACCTAAACCCATAGTGTAGACCAGGCCATCAAGCAGGAAGGGGAGACAAAGGAAGTTCAAACAGGTGGAAAAAACCAGCAGGGAACATCCTTCTACATAGACTCTTTGTCTCCTGAATCTCAGCAGGACATATTTTTCAAGAGGGGGGCTGACACTATAAAAAGGAGGGACAAATATCCATAGGCACCCCTCTCTCTCTCCCTGCCCACCACATTCTCTTCACCTGAAGCATCAAAGGAAGCCTTCATTAGATTCTGGGCGATGTGGTCCTGACCTAGAGAATTTGGTGAATAAGACTGCTGAAAGCATATGGTGAGAAACTTTGCTTGAATCTGATATAGCAAAGATATATTATGACCAAGATAATAAGAGATGTATTTATTCCATTCAGTGGCGAGAGTAATGGTGCACTAACACAAGGGTATTTACACACATATCAATTACTGAATTAAGAAGTGGCACGATTAGCTGATAGCAATAGTAGGTTGTTATCCTACACGTGGAGTAGCCAGTAGAAAGGGAAGTATAATCTTTAGCCAGCATTTACACTGATAGTGAGCAGGAGTTTGGTGCCTAACTACAGACAAAGGTTATGAAAATGTCCTCTTCAGTAATAAGAAAAAAAACAAACAAAAAAAACCCCCACCATATCATGAAATCACTCCATAGCTCACCTCTTAGTCTTCTTCCTTAAAGGAAACCTGCACAACAGCTTCAAGGTGAGCCTGGGAGCTTAAATTCAGAATCCCCTCCCCCCCCCAAAGAACAGTTTTCTTCGGCAAAATGCTGTTTTAACAAAATCAAAACATTTTATATGGGAACATATCAATTTCATTTAAATATTCAATGAGAAATTATCAAAACATTTCTGCAGTAATGTAATATAATATTCAAAATGATAACGTGAAACAAAATTATTCAACCTCATAAAAATTAAACGATTTGCCCTAATTAAAACAAAATTTTCTGCCCTTATCAAAATAAAATGGGTTGATGAGGTTGAAGAGAAATATTTTCAGAATATTGTGCTTTGTGAAAAATTCCTAGATTTTTGCATTTTTGTTCCAATTTGAGGTGAAATGAAATGTCAAAATCTCATCATTTCCCATGATGTGTAAATTCCATTTTTTTTCAACCAGATGTGGTTAATAGTATGACGCAAGCATATGAATGGTTTGATTCCAATCTCACTTTCACACAAATGTAATATCCCCATTGACTTCAGTGAAGTGATTTTTACAGCAGATGAAGATCTGACAGGTGAGATGTACAGCCTGACTCACCACAGCATTATTTCTGATTTACACTGGTGTAACTGCACTGATCTCATACATTGACTAAGACATTTGGGAAACTGTCAAAATATTCATTATATAATGATTCAGGATGGGATTTTCACAGGAACAGGGGACTGGAAGGGACCTTATCAAGTTCAGTCCCTGCTACCACAGGCAATCTTTTCATAAAAACCTGATCATATATCAATCAAGTACTGTCTTTAAACTAGTTAGGCTGTTTGCCCCACAATACTCCTATATGGATATGTCACAGGTCCACTCACTGCTAGGGCACCTCCTCCTGGTTGTTCCGGGGATTAGTTCTTTCCAGGTTTGACAACCCCTCTCTTCTCTCATTCTCTGGGACTCAGTGTGCTCTCTTTTCATGACTTGGCTGTTCGGCTAGATCACTAGGTGTGTTTCTCCCTTTCAGGGTATCAAAGTCCCAGAGGACAAACCATCCCTGGCAGTCTCCAAATCCACTGCCCTGACTGTACCACTTCCCCAGTGGCTGGTAGAGGAACCCAGGCCTGTCCACTAGTCTGGGTTCCAGCTCAGGGACCCCACAACCAGCAGCCACGGTCTGCACAGCCCCAAACCTTGCTACTGTTTGCCTGGGCTCCTCCTACTTTGCCTCTATCAGTCTCGTTCTTCACCCTATTCAGGGCCAGGACGCCAGGACTTCTATTCTCCCCATGGTTTCCTCCTTTCCCTTTCTATGGCCATACCATTGTTTCACCAGCTCTACTTCAGGGACATCTCAGTTTTACAGAGATACATCATAGGTCAAGTCATTTTTTATCATTCTACATGTCCACAGACCTAAAAAGCCTTCATCCAACTAGCTCCCCCCCCCCCCCCCCCCCCCCCCCCCCCCCCCGGAGCTCATTATTATGCAAGGGACAATCCTTTCAGTCTCATGTGTTTTTCTCCTTTGTGCACATGTACACCAGTTGATGGTAATTTAGGTACCTTTGAAATGGATGGGAGTTGAGCATATAAAGGCCTTTAAAAATCTGGCTCTAAGTGCCTAAGTCATGGGGTACTTAAATTTCTAAGTCACTTAAGTAATTTTGAAAATGTTACCTCTATAGACCCAGGCCCTGAAACTAGCTGCTGTGGTGTTTTGTTTTGTTTTGTTTTTTTGAAGTGTAGACATACCCTTCACTCTTGTGAAGGTGACATTTATTGAAAGTAGCATGGCTTCAATCCCGCAGTTGTGGTGTGATGTGAAGAGTGTCATTTTCCCTCAGTGGGAGTTGTGCGAACTCAATGAAAGTTTTCTGGAGACATACTGCATTTGGGCCAAACCTTGGTCCCTATTTAATTATGTGGGGTGGAATTTTGAGCTGTGCTCAAGTGACTTAGGAGCTAAGTGCCACTGAATATCTAAGGGACTAGGGGCCTGATTTTTAAAGGCATATAGATGCTTGACTCCCATGGACTTTCACTTAGCCTCCCAATTGACTAGTGGATTTGGGTGGTCAGTTTTTCATGACCAACTTGAAACACCTTCAAGGGTCCCAATTTCCAGAGGGTTGGAACTTTCTGAAAATCAGGCACCTTGATCACATCTCAGATTGGACACTCCAAAAATGAGGCACTCAAAATCACCATTCACTTATGAAAATCTTGGTTTTAGGCTGAAAATCGCAACCAAGAGCTTTGCCTGAGTAAGGACTGAGCAAAATCTGAATGAGGCCCTCAATATTGCCCCATAGACTTCAATGTGAATCTGAGTAACTCAACAAGGAATAAACCTGAATAAGGACCTGAAAATGGGATGAGATTGCTGAGATTTTTGGAGTTACTATTTTTTTTAAATCCCTCAGGTGGCTTTTAAAAATCTCTGCTAATATTTGCAAATTAGTAGGGAAATTATAATTTGTTGGTCAGACCCTCAGCTCATGTAAATTGTTGTATGTGACGGATTCAAAGGAGTTACATTAATTTATACCAGTTGAGGATCTTGGTCCATTGCTTTGGATTAAACATTGCCACAGATTAAACTGTGTCCCTTTATACCAATAATATTTTCTTTTCTTTTTTATTGTAAAACATTTAGTGAATGTCAGCACAATCCTGTTCAAATATATATAGCTTAAATGAACAAAAAATCATTTATGTTATATTACTGAAGAACAACCTTACTGGAAGACTCTATTATTGCAGCAAAATTGGAGCATGCTGAAAGAAAGAGAAAGAAGAAGAAGAAACTAGAGAAAAAAAATCAATATAGCTGACAAAGCCATTTTTCTTTACAACATATGTGAGCCTGTTCATATAATCTATCAATGCAGTCTCACATTTGTACTCCAAGTATCATCACAGTATCTAAATGCCTGAAACAAAAATAAAATTGCCACAAAATTCACAAACTCTTTGATTCAGGAGCTACTAGAAGATGTTTCTTCTTCTTACTTTATCTTCTTCCTCCTTATCTCCTTCTTCCTTCTCACCCTTCTTCCTCATTATCATCTGTCCAGTTAGGAATGACTCTATTGTCTACTTCATCTACTCATTCTATGTAATGAGTACATACATACAGATTGCATAGTTATCAGAAGGCACTGAATCTCCTGTCTTTTGGGACCAAATCCCCCACCCCACCAAAGCAAACTCTATTAGTTCTTCTGAAAGGGAAACTTCATTATCTGTATCCAGTGTTGTTGTAGCCATATTGGTCCCACAAAGCTCTGTGTAAGCTCAAAAGCTTGTCTCTCACCAATGGAAGTTGGTCCAATAAAATATATGACCTCACCTACCTTGTCTCTCTAATCTCCATTAGCTGTCAGTCATTAGAAGCTAGTTATAGTAATAAGGATTATCTACTAGAGAGCTACATAATCATGTCTTTTAAGACCACATATATAACATGAAAGATGGGTAGGCTTGGGAAATTTAATTTTTATTTTTTGAGAATTTTGATAGATATTGTTGCTTATTTTGAACCTTTTTAAAAATATGTGTATCAATTTAAATTTTAATAGTTCCCCAACATTATGTGATCCAAGCATTTTTCCTGTTTTTATTTATTTAAATTTTCACAGTGGTAGGAAATTATGGGGGTGGGTCAGACAATGGTGGGGGCGGGTGTCAGACAATGATTATTTAATGACAATAGATGTTGAGATTCAAAAAGTTAAAGCTTAATAACTGTTAAATCCCAAATTATCAACATCACATCAAAATAAAAAAGTAAATATCCTTAAATCATGCTCTAATAATTTCTCAACAGCATTTTTCTTACTTTGCCTATCTGTAAATTTTGAATATTATCAATGGAAATATTTTCTCTCATCGGTGTGTGTGTGTATATGGTGAAATCAATGTTTATTGACATTTACCGATAAAAAACTAATCCTTCCATGCCTAAGAATAGATTATTCATAAATCGTGTTTGGAATAATTTTGAAAATCATGGTCTTGTGTTGGGACAGTTAACAGAGAGAAAAAGAAATATGAAATATATTGAACAAATAATTCAGTACAGCATCCCTAGCTCTCCTTTTCTTCTGGGATTAGCCAGAGGACCAGAGAAAGGGATCACCCAGATTCTACTTCTCTAATTCGTGATAGCTCCATTTTGTTTCCACCTAACCAAATAGTGTAGGGTTATTCAAATTCTTTTCAAAGTCATAAGCCTACTGTAGCTTTTCTCAGGGCTTCTTTTACCTCTGTTTCTCAGACTGTATATGAGGGATTGATCAGTGGAGTCATGACCATGTAGAAAACAGATCTTTGTTTAGGTCTCTAAAGGTGTTGATTCTTGGTAACATATAAGCAATAGTTAGAGTCCTGTAGACGACTGTCACCATGATGAGGTGAGGAGCAGGCAGAAAATGCTTTTTTCCTGCCGGTAGTGGAAGGGATTCTCACGATGTTGGAGATAATAAAAACGTAGGATGTCACAGTCAGTAGAAATGGAGGTAGGGTGAATATAAAGGCCAGGAGTGAAGCTACAAGTTACACAATGAAAGTGTCACTGCAGGAGAGGTCTATCACTGAGGTATAGTCACAAAAGAAACAGTCAATTTTGATGAGGCTGCAGAAAGTGAACTACATGATCAAAAGAGTAATAAGAAAGTAGCTAGCAGTCTGATGATCCAAGAGCCAGCTGCTAGTTAGAAGCAAAACCTGCCATTCATAAGGGCTGCTTAATACAATGGTTTACATATCATCAAATAATGATCATAAGACATCACAGATAAGAGACAACATTCTGTAGATACTAAGTAACCAAAGAAGAAAAATTGCACAAGGCAGCCATTGTATGAAATGGTTCTGTTCCCAGTCAGGAAACTGGCCAGCATCCTGGGCAGGATAGTTGAAGTGTAGCAGGTCTCCAACCAGGACAGGTTCCCCAGGAAGAAGTACATAGGGGTGTGAAGGTGCTGATCAGCCACAACTAATGCAACAGTAAGGACGTTCCCAACCATGGTCATAATGTAGATCACTAGAAACAGCATGAAGAGAAGAAAGTGCAGTTCCTGGAGATTCCCAAATCCCAGGAGGATGAATTCCATGATGAACATTTGATTTCCCTGTTCTGTCTTTTCCATGGGAATTACCCAAATTAAGTAAAACAAATTCTGTAATATACTTTCAAAAACAAAGTTAACTGGCAATGCAGTGTAATTAACTGGATTTCATACCTTTCAAATTACACCTTTCCCAGGTGGTTATAGACCTAAAAAATTGTGTTGCCCTAACACATTCTTCACCCACTAAAGGCAAGTTTTGCCACTGATTTTAATGAGAGCAAGTTTTTACACTTAAGGCTTGGAATTTCAGTGCTGGCTAAGGGAGTTAGGTGCCCAGCTCCATGGGATTTGGACATCTAATTTTCTCTCTCTTTCTTATATATATGAAATAGGATAACAGGGAAGGTCCTCTCATGGATCAGTAATCGGCTAAAAGACAGGAAACAAAGGGTAGGAATAAATGGTCAATTTTCAGAATGGAGAGAGGTAAATAGCGGGGTCCCCCAAGGATCTGTACTGGGAGCTATGCTGTTCAACACATTCATAAATGATCTGGGAAAAGGGGTAAACAGTGAGGTGGCAAAATTTACAGACTATACAAAATTACCAAAGATAAATAAGTCCAAAGATGACTGAAGAGATACAAAGGTATCTCACAAAATGGGGTGACTGGGCAAGAACACGGAAGATGAAATTCAACATTGATAAAAGCAAAGTAAGGCACATTGGAAAAGGTAATCCCAACTACACATATATAATGATGGGTCTAAATTTGTTCTTACCACTCAAGAAAGATTTTGGAATCACAATGGATAGTTCTCTGAAAACTTCAGCTCAATGAT
The DNA here is from genome assembly GCF_013100865.1 of Trachemys scripta elegans. NCBI lineage: Eukaryota > Metazoa > Chordata > Testudines > Emydidae > Trachemys > Trachemys scripta. The sequence goes on along the minus strand of NC_048311.1, from coordinate 1,026,825 downwards.
CAACAGTGGTCAAAAAGGCTAACAGAGTGTTAGGACCTATTAGAAGAGAGAGAATTAGACAGAAAATATCATAATGCCATTTTATAAATCCATGATACACCCACACCTTGAATACTGTGTCCAGTTCTGGTCAACCCATCTCAAAAAAAGGATATGTTACAACTGGAAAAAGTTAAGAGAAGGGCAACAGAGATGATCAAGGGTATGGAACAGCTTCCATATGAGGAGAGACTAAAAAGATTAGGGCTGTTTAGCTTAGAAAAGAGACAACAAAACGGGAAAAGGATGGAGATGTGTAAAATCATGACTGGTGTAGAAAAGGTGAATAAAGAAGTGTTATTTATCCTTTCCCTCAATACAAAAACCAGGGGTCACCCAATGAAATTAATAGACAGCAGGAAAAGGAAACGTGGGCCACGGGAGAGCAAGGTCAAAGAATCAGGGTGAGAGACTGCAAGAGGGAGAGGTCA
>NC_048311.1:962407-1026255 GCF_013100865.1 Trachemys scripta elegans | reverse complement strand
TTTATATGCTCAACTCCCATCCATTTCAAAGGTACCTAAATTACCATCAACTGGTGTACATGTGCACAAAGGAGAAAAACACATGAGAGTGAAAAGATTGTCCCTTGCATAATAATGAGCTCCGGGGGGGGGGGGGGGGGGGAAAGCTAGTTGGATGAAGGCTTTTTAGGTCTCTGGACATGTAGAATGATAAAAATGACTTGACCTATGATGTATCTCTGTAAAACTGAGATGTCCCTGAAGTAGAGCTGGTGAAACAATGGTACGGCCATAGAAAGGGAAAGGAGGAAACCATGGGGAGAATAGAAGTCTTGGGGTCCTGGCCCTGAATAGGGTGAAGAACGAGACTGATAGAGGCAAAGTAGGAGGAGCCCAGGCAAACAGTAGCAAGGTTTGGGGCTGTGGAGACCATGGCTGCTGGTTGTGGGGTCCCTGAGCTGGAACCCAGACTAGTGGACAGGCCTGGGTTCCTCTACCAGCCACTGGGGAAGTGGTACAGTCAGGGCAGTGGATTTGGAGACTGCCAGGGATGGTTTGTCCTCTGGGACTTTGATAACCTGAAAGGGAGAAACACACCTAGTGACCTAGCCGAACGGCCAAGTCATGAAAAGGGAGCACACTGAGTCCCAGAGAATGAGAGAAGAGAGGGGTTGTGAAACCTGGAAAGAACTAATCCCCGGAACAACCAGGAGGAGGCGCCCTAGCAGTGAGTGGACCTTGTGACACATCCATATAGTAGTATTGTGGGGCAAACAGCCTAACTAGTTTAAAGACAGTACTTGATAAATATATGATCAGGTTTTTATGAAAAGATTGCCTGTGGTAGCAGGGACTGAACTTGATAAGGTCCCTTCCAGTCCCCTGTTCCTGTGAAAATCCCATCCTGAATCATTATATAATGAATATTTTGCAGTTTCCCAAATGTCTTAGTCAATGTATGAGATCAGTGCAGTTACACCAGTGTAAATCAGAAATAATGCTGTGGTGAGTCAGGCTGTACATCTCACCTGTCAGATCTTCATCTGCTGTAAAAATCACTTCACTGAAGTCAATGGGGATATTACATTTGTGTGAAAGTGAGATCGGAATCAAACCATTCATATGCTTGTGTCATACTATGAACCACATCTGGTTGAAAAAAAATGGAATTTACACATCATGGGAAATGATGAGATTTTGACATTTCATTTCACCTCAAATTGGAACAAAAATGCAAAAATCTAGGAATTTTTCACAAAGCACAAAATTCTGAAAATATTTCTCTTCAACCTCATCAACCCATTTTATTTTGATAAGGGCAGAAATTTTTGTTTTAATTAGGGCAAATCGTTTAATTTTTATGAGGTTGAATAATTTTGTTTCACGTTATCATTTTGAATATTATATTATATTATAGTACTGCAGAAATGTTTTGATAATTTCTCATTGAATATTTAAATGAAATTGATATGTTCCCATATAAAATGTTTTGATTTTGTTAAAAAAGCATTTTGCCATAGAAAACTGTTCTGTTGGGTGGGGGAGGATTCTGAATTTAAGCTCCCAGGCTCACCTTGAAGCTGTTGTGCAGGTTTCCTTTAAGGAAGAAGACTAAGAGGTGAGCTATGGAGTGATGATTTCATGATATGGTGGGTTTTTGTTTGTTTGTTTTTTTATTACTGAAGAGGACATTTTCATAACCTTTGTCTGTAGTTAGGCACCAAACTCCTGCTCACTATCAGTGTAAATGCTGGCTAAAGATTATACTTCCCTTTCTACTGGCTACTCCACATGTAGGATAACAACCTACTATTGCTATCAGCTAATCATGCCACTTCTTAATTCAGTAACTGATATATGTGTGTAAATTCCCTTGTGTTAGTGCACCATTACTGTCTCCACTGAATGGAATACATACATCTCTTATTATCATGGTCATAATATATCTTTGCTAAAATGGGGATGGGGGCAGAGGAGAAAAGATGGATCAAAATATTTTCTCTTTTATTGTTAATTGCAATTTGTGATCTGATGAAAAAAATCAATATTTTGGAATCCAAAGAATTTTGACCAACTCCTGAGTTTTGGGTCATGAGCAATCCAGTCCTCAGCTCTCCTTAAACGAAAGAAAGACCATTGGTAATATCTGAGTTAGGCATTTAAAAAAATGTAATACTGTTTCAAATAAAATAATACATACTTTAGCATTCTCACTAATGTGCATTTTATTATGTAAATAAACAATGAAAATGAGCAAAGCAAAACAGGTACAATATATACAAAATAGTTACAGAAACATTGACTATGCTGATGATCTCAATTATGAAGGCGTAAATCTGATGTAGCTCCCTTAGTTTTAAAGGAGTATCTCTGGAATGACACCTATACCTCTGAGTACAGAATCTAGCCTTTAATACTTTACACTATTATAGTACGAATCATATGAGGAATGCAAAGTCATTAAGCAACTACTTCCTGGGATCTTTAATAAAGTCTGAATAATGGCCTCTAGCAGAAATTTATATTGTCCCAATTAATGTAATAAAATACAGTAGAACTTTATATTCATTTTCCCTGTTAATATAATAAAATCCATGTAAGATGGTGAAAATCCAGACAAATTCTCCTCTCTTTCATGCCAGTTTAAACAAGGAACAGTTTTGTTAAAGCCATCGGGCCTGTTCCAAATCAGGAGTAACTCTATTGTGAACTCAATAAACATAATCTAATCACCAGTCTGCTTTATTACACAGTTTATCCTATTTTTTTTACATTAGAACTGTTTAAAAAAAAAGAAAACAAAAGCAAGCAAGAAGCAGAACAAGGTTTCACTGTATTTTGTTTAAATTAAAGTTTTTCAAAAAATTTAAAGTGTTACATGTTCAAAATGTTTGATTAAACTGTACTATCATGGGTGGGGCAGGGGGGAATGACCACCTCTGTAGTTGGTCCAAATCCCAAATATTTTTATGATTTTTTAAAATTTATTTTCATTGAAAATTACAATTTACAACTAAAAATGTCATCAAAATGTCAGAATATAGAAAATTTTGACTAGCTTTACTTTATATTCATGCATCAAGCATTTTCCTCCACAGTTTCCTTATGGCTCCTTTCACCTCCTCATTCCTCAAGCAATAGATCATGGGGTTCAAAAATGGAGTCACAATGGTATAGGACATGGAGAACAGTTTGTCAACAGGTGGAGAGTAGGTGGACTTGGGTCGTAAGTACATGAAGCTTCCCGAGCCGTAGAACAGAGTCACCACCACTAGGTGTGAGGAGCAGGTGGAGAAGGCTTTAAGACGACCCTCAGCTGATGGCATCTTGAGGATGGTGGAGAGAATGCAGACATAAGATAAAATGACCAGGAGGAATGGGACCATAATGGCAAACACAGCCACCGCAATGACCTGAACCTCATTCAGGAAAGTATCTCCACAGAGCAGCTCTAAGAGCGGCTGGATCTCACAGAAGAAGTGGTTGATGAGTAAGCCACAGAATGGAGAGCTGAATGTAATGATGGTGTGCACCAGACCCACTATGGTCCCACATGCATAAGATCCCACCACCAGTTTCCCACAAACACTGCTACTCATAATGACCATATAGCACAAGGGGTTGCATATCGCCATGTACCGGTCAAATGCCATTGCGGCCAGGAGGAAGCACTCTGCAACCCCGAAGAAGAGAAAGAAGAACATCTGCATGGCACATCCCACAAAGGAAATGCCCATTTTTTCCACCAGCATGTTCTCCAGCATCTTTGGGATGATGACTGACATGTAGCAGACCTCCAAGCAAGACAAGTGAGTAAGGAAGAAATACATGGGGGTCTGAAGGGTGTGATCGGCATTTATTATCATAATAATCAGGGTGTTCGCCATCAAGGTGAGGATATAGAGAGACAACAACACTGCGAAGAGCAAAAGATGGAGGTCATGAAACTCAGAAAACCCCAGGAGTATGAATCCGCTCACAACAGTGTGGTTCTCTAGTGACATTATCTATCTATCTATCTATCTATCTATCTATCTATCTATCTATCTATCTATTCAGTATGACAGTTTCACTTCAGTATCTATCTGCTTATATGGCCCCTGTGATTATTGTATACTAGAATTATTAAGTGTTCTAATTCTATCATGCCTGTTTATTGATAATATCCATTCATATGTAATAAACTGGCTTAATTCATATCACCATGTCTTCTTCTAGTAAATGTCTCCAGCTAATAGTGCAGCCTGCTACAGGGCTAATGGACTTACTCCTTTACCATAAATTGTAGGGCTTTGGATTTCGGTCCTAAATGAGAATATTTTATGTCTCCTGTTACACATAATATGCAGGTGTCTGAGAAATACACTGCAGTGATTTTCAGTTCACCAGACGATATTGTGTAGGATGAGTAAAGAAGGAAGAAATGACAAGCAGGAACAAAAGGAGAAGATAGGTAAATATGTAGCAGCAGCTAAAGCAAAGGGAGATAAGTGTTTCATGGCAACTCTTAATTTTGTTTAGTGCACCCAGACAAGATGTTAATAGTCGCATTACAAATAGTATGAATGCTGGACAGACAGACAGACAGATAGGTAGAATATAAAGAGTATAGAGGATTTCTAGATCTCTCTCTATATATATAGATAATCTGAACATATCAACAAATGTTCTAAAGAACACTTCACACTGTCAGCCATGTTGTCAGATGTTGCTGATTTTTCATGCTCTTCCCTTTCAGTGTTCTTCAATGTTGCAGCATTAATATATTTCTTCAGCCTCTCAAATAAGTGTTTGAGTCTGTAGAATAAAAGAAATACATGTTTGCATTTTTGTTTTTCGTTAAACAGCATTCACTTAGGAATCCCATTTTTGACATGCACAAACTCAGCAATGGTTTAGGGAGGGGGAAAAAAGGATAATAGTCTAGATCCTCAGGTGATGTGAATCAGCATAGCTTCCCCTTCATCAGTGGGCCAGATCCCCAGATGGTGTAAATCAGCCATAGCACCACTGACTTCAATGGGCCAGATCTCCACCTGGTATAAATGAACATAGCTCTAATGATGTCAATGGGCCAGATTCCCAGCTGGTGTAAATCAGCACAGCTTCAGTGAAATCAGTGGGGCACCCTATAACTGGGATTTTCAAAGAAGCCTAAGGGCATTAGGTTCCCACATCCCCTTTTACTATAATGGGGGTTATGTGCCTATCTCAGTTAATAACTTTTTAGAATCCTACTCTATAAACACAAAGGTGAAATGCTCTTACCCTTACTCACATGCAGCAGCCACCTTACTTTCAATGTGAGTCAGGGTGGCACAATCTCATCTTAATTAATTAAGACCCACATCACCAATGTGAGGTACAGAGGGTGAGCTTTATTCTCTCCATTATAAAGACAGGCTAAGATGCTCAGATGAATTAGGAAATTGAATTGGTTTCCCTACAAATACATAAGTTAGCGATAGATAAAAGAACCTGGGAACCCTGACTCCCATCAGCCTTCTCTCACCACTACTTGCCCCAATGTTCTTTTACATTTCTTTCTCATTTTTGCAACCTTTCATCAAAACAATGAGGATGGGGTTTTCAACATGACTAGAGGATTTGGATGCACAGATCCTAATAATTGTGTATCTAACTCCCCAAGGCAGCTTTGAAAATCACAGGATATAACCTCAATTGGCCTAATTAGATAACCTCTGGGTCACATTCTGCTTTAAGAGTTAGTGGTGGAAATAAGGAGTAACTCCATTTAAATTAATGGAATCACACAGGTGCAAATCTGGATTAACAAGGAGGAGAATCAGTTACTCTCAGTTCATTTGCCATTTTGTTGCCCAGTCACCCAGTTTTGTGAGATCCCTTTGTAACTCTTCACAGTATGCTTTGGACTTAACTCTCTTGAGTAGTTTTGTCTCATCTGCAAATTTTGCCACCTCATTGTTTCCCCTTTTTCCAGATCATTTATGAATATGTTGACCAGCACCGGTGCCAATACAGACCCCTGGGGGACACCATTATTTACCGCTCTCCATTCTGAAAACATTTATTCCTACTCTTTGTTTCCTGTCTTTTAACCAGTTACTGATCAGTGAGAGGACCATCCCTCTTATCCCATGGCAGCTTACTTTGCTTCAGAGTCTTTGGGGATGGACCTCATCGCTATATCCACTGGATCACCCTTGTCCACGTGCTTGTTGACCCCCTCAAAGAATTCTAATAGATTGGTGAGGCATGATTTCCCTTTACAAAAGTTGTGTTGACTTTTCCCCAACAACTCGTGTTTATCTATGTGTCTGATAATTCTGTTCTTTATTAAAGTTTCAACCAATTTGCCCAGTACTGACGTTAGGCTTACCGGCCTGTAATTGCTGGGATCGCCTCTGGAGTCTTTTTTAAAAATTGGCATCACATTAGCTATCCTCAGGTCATCTGGTACAGAAGCTGATTTAAATGATAGGTTACATACCACAATTTGTACTTCTGCAATTTCACATTTGAGTTCCTTCATAACTCTTGGGTGAATACCATCTGGTCCTGGTGACTTATTATTGTTTAATTTATCAATTTGTTCCAAAACCTCCTTAAATGGTGCCTCAATCTGGGACAGTTCCTCAGATTTGTCACCTAAAAATAATGGCTCAAGTTTGGGACTCTCCCTCACATCCTCAGCCATGAAGACCAATACAAATAATTCATTTAGTTTCTCTGCAATGGCCTTATTGTCCGTGAATGATCCTTTTGAATCTTGATCATCCAGTGGCCCCACTGGTTATTTAGCAGGCTTCCTCTTTCTGCTGTACATAACATTTATTTTGCTGTTAATTTTTTAGTCTTTGGCTAGCTGTTCTTCAAATTCTTTTTTGGCCGGTCAAATTATATTTTTACACTTCACTTGCCAGAGTTTATGCTCCTTTCTCTTTTCCTCAGTAGGATTTAACTTCCACTTTTTAAAGGATGCCTTTTTGTCTCTGCTTTTTTTACTTTTGCCACAGTGGCACTTTTTTGGTCCTCTTACTATGTTTTTTTAATTTGGAGTATACATTTAATTTGAGCCTCTATTATGGTGTCTTTAAAATGTTTCCATGCAGTTTGCAGGGATTTCACCTTCTAATTTCTGTTTAACTAACTTCCTCGTTTTTGTGCAGTTCCTCTCTCTGACATTAAATACTACCATGGTGGGCTGCTATGGTGTTCACTCCCTCTTGCCCCTCACAGGGATGTTAAATTTTAATATGTTATGGTCACTATTACCAAGCTGTTCAGCTATATTCACCTCTTGGACCATATCCTGTGCTTCATTAAAAACTAATTCAAGAATTGCCTTTCCTCTTGTGGGTTCTAGGATTAGCTGCACCAAGAAGCAGTCATTTAAGGTGTCAAGAAACTTTATCTCTGCACCCCTTTCTGAGGTGACATGTACCCAGTCAATTTGGGGATAGTTGAAGTCCCCCATTATTATTGTGTTTTTTTTAATAGCCTCTTTAGTCTCCCTGAGCATTTCACAGTCACTATCACCATCCTGGTCAGGTGGTCTGTAGTATAGCTCTATTTAATCTTATAATTTCAGCATGGAATCTCTATCCATAGAGATTCTATGGTACAGTTTGGTTCATTTAAGATTTTACTTTATTTGACTCTATGCTTTTTTTCACATGTAGTGCCACTCCACGACCAGCATGACCCGTTCTGTCCTTACAATATATCTTGTACCTTGGTATTACTGTGTCCCATTGATTGTCCTCATTCCACCAAGTTTCTGTGATGCCTATTATATCAATATCCTCATTTAATACGAGGCACTTAAGTTCACCCATCTTATTATTTAGGCTTCTAGTATTTGTATATAAGCACTTTAAATTGTCACTTTTTAGCTGTCTGCTATTATGTGATGTAATGAATGGAACTCTTTTTCATTTGACAGTTTCTAATCAGATTCTACAGGTATTTTATCATCTTCCATCCTCTCCTCCTTACTAGGATGTAAAGAATCTACAATAATAGATGCGCACCAATGGATGTCTTAGTCCGAACCACGTGTTCCTCCACACCTCTTGCCTTTCCCCCAGCCCTTAGTTTAAAAACTGCTCTACGGCCTTTTTGGTTTTACATACCAGCAATCTGGTTCCATTTTGGTTTAGGTGGAGCCCATCCTTCCTGTATACGCTCCCCCTTTCACAAAAGGTTCCTCAGTTCCTAATAAATCTAGGACAGATCACTGTGACGCCCCACATTATACATCCTTTCAGTCTGACAGTGAACCATTGATTTCAATGGGGCCAGGATTTCACCTTTAGTTATTGTACAGCACTTTCACCCATGGATCTTAAAGTGTTTTTCAAATGAATTAAATATTATCTACATTATGTAGATAATTATACTACATTATATAGGTCAGGAAACTACTGTGACATACCAGGGTACAATCCAGAGTAATGAGTAGCTGGGTCACCCCTGCCCTCTAACCTAGGGTGCCCTTTACAATGGTTTGCTGCTGTAGCCTCCAGCCAGGACTGCTCACAAACAGCCTCCAGCATGCAAGTCACTCTCAGTTACATCTGGGTGTGTGTACTGCAGCCAGCCAGCCACACCTTGGCTCTTACCAGCCTTGGTTAAACTTCAGGATGACCCCAACACACCCCAGTCTTAGATTTTCCCCCAGAAATGTATGTCCTGTACTGCCCAGCCCTCTCCTGGACAATGCAAGTTTATATAAAGTCTGCTATTTCTTTAATAGAAATAATATACACACAACTTAACGTCCCAAATGGAGTTTCCCAGACACTTCCATTTAAACACATGGGATTAGATAAAACAATAAAACAAGTTTATTGGCTACAAACAGACAGATTTTAAGTGAGTGCAAGTAATGAGGCTTAAAATTCAGAAATGGTTACAAGAAAATAAAATTAAAATGCTGTTGGTGCCTAACTTCACAAACTATATCAGAGTCAAGCAAAGTTTCTTACCATATGCTTTCAGCAGTCTTATTGACCAAATTCTCCAGGTCAGGACCACTTCTTCCAGAATTCAATAAAGGCTTCCTTTGTTGCTTCCAGTGAAGAGCATGTGATAGGCAAGGAGAGAGAAAGAGGGATGCCTAGGGATGTTTGTCCCTCCTTTTTATAGTGTTAGTCCTCCTCTTGAAAAACATGTCCTGCTGAGATTGAGGAGACAAAGAGTCTATGTAGAAGGATGTTCCTTGTTGGTTTTTTCCACCTGTTTAAACTTCCTTTGTCTCCCCTTCCTGCTTGATGACTCTGTTTACCGCTTAAATGCAAAGTAAGCAGAGCACACCTACCTTTGTTTAGGACTGACCTGTTTGTCAACTTCTGTTTGGGTAGGGCTGTGGGTTGGAATATGTTAATAACATCATACAGGTAAATCTATAACTTCACATACAATGTTCCCACATACTGTATATTTTATCATGATGATAATGACCAGCAAATTATGAGTTTTGAAATGATATCTTACAGGGCATACTTTGTACAGAGATTATTACAGTAGTGTGTAGGGTGTGGAGACAGGGGTCCATTCTGTCACAACAACATTATGTAGTGTTGTGAGGATTAGTTGATTAAGGTCAATGATGTGATAGACATTAATAAATGGATACTACAGTGATAACTAACATGGAGAAGCTGGAATGAGCTCATGTTTTGCATACAATTAAATATGCATTTAAAAAAAAAACAACCTGGGATATATATATTTTTTTTCACAGGGAAAACTCAAGAAACCCTTTCACTAAAAAGTTTCTACATACAAATTTTTGACTGGTAGAAGGATGCATTTCAGTAATTGCCACAAGGCTTATCGGAATATACAGAGTTTAGAAAGAAAAGGTCTTGAATTCCTGTCCTGCCTATGTTACTGAGGGTCCTCAGTTATCATTACACTTTATACCCAAAAATGAATTTTACCCTACAATGCTCCTATAAAATCAGTCAATATTATTCCCCCAAATTTGATTTACAGATAAGGAAACTGCAGATCAGAGACATGGTCAATTTCCCACAAGACATAAGTAGGTTTGGAAGGATCTTTTTTTTTGTCCGTAAATGTGGATAAACATAGATTTCCATCAATAATAATTGAAATGTACAGATAGGCAAAGTTAGAAAAATGCTGCTTCAGAACATATTATAGACCCACGTTAATGTATAAAAAACATGCTGTAATGCCTGCATTAAATAGTTATTGTCTGACCCCTCCCCCCTTATGTGAACAGTGAATGTTTAAATCAATAAATAATGAAAAAAAGATTAAAAATAAGCATCAATATTATCTGTCAAAATTATAACAAAGCATAAAAATGGATTCTGCGAAGCCTAGACATCAGGATGGAATCTTTTATAAGAATTCAAACTGGGAGGTTCACAAGAGTTTAAGATATGAATGCATCTAAATACCATTGTATTTTGCTGTGAAAATGGGTACCTATTGTTCCTAGGCTACATAGAAAAATCTCAGCCTTAATGCCATTTACTTCCATGTCCAGATATAATCTAGTAAATCACAGTGTCTACAAACTAAGAAGTTAATCTAGCTAGCTAGCTTTTGGTAGTTTTAATTTGTTAATAATTTTACCTCTCCATTTAAGAAAGAAAGAAAGCATTGACTTTAGAAAAAGATTTTCACCTACTTCTAGAACCAGGAGTTCCTCCTTCATTGACTCCAATTAATTTAGGGATGGTTGGGTTGAGGAGTATTTCAGGTTTCCTTAGGTACCCTGGAGACACAACCTCCAAACCCTTCCTGGTTTCTCCTTTAGTATTGCATTATTCCTAAACCTTATTCAGTAAGGAACGGGAATATAATGGAGTAAGAAGTATCCACTCTTTGTACCACTATGTAGGGGCTACCCAAATCTTAACTCTGAGTACCTAAGAGTGAAGGGCTTTTGTTGCTATTGGATGTTTATCTTTGGGCAAAAGGAAGGATAATTAGCATCTGCAGTGCTGAGTACTGCCTATGAGCACCCTCAGCTCCCATTGACTACTGGCTTTGGGTGTATTGAGAAATTTGCAGTTCTCCTCCATGTCAATAGCAGAAGTTTGTTCAATGTGGATCCCTTACATTGGCTCTAAACCATTGCTATGCCATCTGTCTCCAAAGAGTTGTGTACTCTTGATTTACACTAGTGCCAATGAGAGGAGGATAACCCTCATTTGTTTACAGTGTCATTACTCAGTTTCACACTAGAATAATTGAAAGGTGAATCAACCCCATTGACCAATGGAATTACCCCTGATTTACACTGGGCTGAGTGAGAAGATAATCAGCCCCATTGGTTTCAATGGAATTACTCCTCATCTATTCCAGTGTAACTGAGGTCAATATCAGGGCCTCAGAACTTACTCAGGCAAAACTCCCACTAAAATCAATGCGGTAAATCCTAAACGAATTACTCTGCTTTTTATTCTCAGCCCTTATAACACATTGGCTGCCTGTGTCAATCTTCCTCTATAGCCCTGAGCTATAGAGAGAATTCTAGAGAGGTCAGGAGGTCTGCTAATGTTATCAGTTAATAACACTACTTCTTTAACTAGACAAATTCAAACTGGAAATAAGGCCTAAATTGTTAACGATGAGCATAATTAACCATTGGAACAATTAATAAGGGTCATGGTGGATTTTCTATTACTGACAATTTTGAAATCGAGATTGGACTTTTTCTAAAAGATCTGCTCTAGGAATTATGTTGGGGACATTCTCTGGCCTGTGTTATACAGGAGGTCAGACTAGATGATCACAGTGTTCCCTTCTGGCCTTAGAATCTATGAATCTATGAACTAGAATGGTAGAGGTAAGAACATATGAATGTCCATACTGGGTCAGAACAATGGTCCATTTAAACACATATTCTGTCAATGCCAGATTCTTCAGAGGGAATGAAGAGAACAAGGCAATTTTGAGTGAGCCATCCCCTGTCTTCCACTCCCAACTTTTGGCAGTTGGAGGTTTAGGGACAGCCAGAGCATGGGGTTGCGTCACTGACCATCTCGGCTAATAGCCTTTGATGGACCTATCTTCCATGAACTTATCCAATTCTTTTTTTAAACAAGTTATATTTCTGGCCTTCACAACACCCATGGCTATGAGTTCCACAGGCTGATTGCGTTCTGTGGAAAAGTACTTCCTTTTGTTTGTTTAAACCCATAACCTATTAATGACAGGTTTCAGAGTAGCAGCCATGTTAGTCTGTATCCGCAAAAAGAACAGGAGTACTTGTGGCACCTTTGATACTAACAAATTTATTTGAGCATAATCTTTCGTGGGCCACGAAAGCTTGTGCTCAAATAAATTTGTTAGTCTCTAAGGTGCCACAGGTACTCCTGTTCTTTTTACAACCCATTAACTTCATTGAGTGACCCCTAGTTCTTGTGTTATGTGAAGGGGTAAACACTTCCTTACTCACTTTCTCCATACCATTCATGATTTTATAGACCTCTATCATATCCCCCCTTAGTCATCTCTTTTCTAAATTGAACAGTTCCAGTCTTTTTAATCTCTCCTTGTATGGAAGCTGTTCCATATCCCTACTCATTTTTGTTGCCCTTCTCTGCACCTTTTCCAATTCTATTTTTTTTTACATGAGGCAGTCAGAACTTCCTGAACTATTCAAGATTTGTGCATACTATGGATGTATATAGTAGCATTATGATATTTTCTGTCTTATCATCTATCATTTTCCTAATGGTTCCTAACATTCTGTCGACTTTTTTGACTGATACTGTACACTGAGTGGATATTTTATTGGAGCTATCCACAATGACTTCAAGATACCTTTCTTGAGTGGAAACAGCTAATGTAGACCCCATCATTTTGTAAGTATAGTGGGGATTATTTTTTTCCCGCGTGCATTACTTTGCATTTATCAACACTGAATTTCATTTGACATTTTGTCTCCCCGTCACCCAGTTTAATGAAATCCCTTTGCAGTCAGCTTTGAACTTAACTATCTTGGGTACTTTTGTTTCATCTTCAAATTTTGCCCCCACTGTAGATTAAACAACTAAAAATAAAAACACCATATCGCCCACTGGCAAACACTTTTCACAAACAATCATTCCATATCTGACCTTTCAGTCCTCATCCTCCAAGGGAAGCTGCACAGCACCTTCAAAAGACAAGCCAGGGAGCTTAAATTCTTAACTTGGCTAGACAGTAAAAATCATAGTCTTAATAAAGACACTGGATTTATGGCTTATTACAACAATTTGCAACACACTAACCCCCCGTATTTGTCCTATGACTGCAGACATGTTAATGGGACACTTCACCTTGAATGGTCCCTTTGAATGTGTGTTAACTACTTAAACTAAAGAATCTGTTGCACCTTGTATTTAGCTGTGACACTCTGAGCACCTTTTCCAGATCTGAAGAAGTGCTTTGTGTAGCTTGAAATCTTGCCTCTCATCAACAGAAGTTCATCCACTACACAATATTACCTCACCCACCTTGTCTTTCTGATATCCTGGAACAGCTACAACAACACTGCAAGCAACAATCAAAGATATCAAATTTAGCTTTGCAGTCAGCTTAAAACTGGGATGAACATAGTGAGGAAAAATGCATCTCTTAGATGTATCTCTGGAGCCCAACACCTTGGCATCTAAGCACCTTGATTGTTACCTGATCTACTGCCCATATGGATTTTGCAGTGGGGTGGCTGTCCCACTTCAGCAGAACAGGGGTTAAAAGCAGCCCTGGAGAGGGAGTGAGAGTGAGAGCAGCTGAGGGAGTAGCTGACCAGAGGTGTGGCCAGATCAGTTAGGGCGTAGCTGGCCCTGATAAGAGGGCTGGGGGGCCAGGAGCTGAAAGGAGACTCACTTAAGCCCTGGAGTGAGAAGGACCTATTTGCCTGGTAGCACAGGGTACCAGAAGCAGAGCAGTGCTGGGGAAAGGCAAGAGGAGCTGGGGAGCTCCAGCCTGGCAACTCCCCAGGCTGATGCCTTGGTAAAGGCCTAAGCAGGTACTGGGACTGCAGAGGTGCAGCCTGGGGATAGGCAGAGGCAGCTGGTACAACCCCCTTGCGGATGATGAGTGGCCAATTACAGACTATGGTCTGCCCCAGAGAAAGGGGGCTAGATGATGACTGGCAGTAGCCACCAAGTCAAGGTGGGCATAGGGGGAGGGGGTTCCCTGGGAAGGGAGCCCCAGAGGGAAAGGGCCGTTGGGGTCTGGGAGGGATACAGGGGCCTGTAGCAGATGAGACACCGGCCAGCAGGAGGCACTCTGGGGCTGGAAAAGAGCTAATTCCCGGACTGACCAACAGGAGGCGCCGTGGTGGTGAGTCAGCGATCTGCTACAACTTTTATTATAATAATGTTATTGAGCTATAACTTGAATCAATTTATCCCTTCAAAATTAAGCTCTGCTAAATAACGGACAATGAAAGGATGTTACTATTAATGGGTCCCACTGGGCATTATTAAAAAGTCTTTGCCATGATCATGAAAAAGAGTTTAAACTTCAAACAGGCTGCAGAGAGGATTGTAAAAATTCAGTGGGCAAATTTGGTGTAGCACCACTGGAATTGACAGCATTACATTCAGGATGAATTTGGCCCATTTCATTCAATGCCTAGAGATGGGAGGTGCTTAAGGACTTCTCAGTGGTGGTTAAGGCTAATATGAAATTAATGTTAAATTATAACAACTAAAGGAGTCCTTGCAGGATGGACCAAACAGGAGGAACAAAACTTGCTGGGCCATATCCTCAGCTGGTGTAAATTGGCATTGCCTCACGCAAATCAATAGAACTATGTTCTTCTTCACCAGCTGGGGATCCGGTCCCATTATGTGCAGCAGAATTAATGCATGATGTCATTCTCACAAGAGGAATATGCTCCAACACTCATTCCCCTTGGGTCCCAGAATAGCAAGTGATGGAAATGTCTTTGGGGCCAAAGCAATTTTTCCTCAGTAGAAACAAAACAGCTATTAACTCTAAAGGGTAACAAGGGGAATCCAGCTAGTTCTGTGTAAACATAAGGGGGCCAGATTTGTTCCTGGATGAACTCCACTCTAGGCAGTGGAATTACACCATGGGTAAGTATGGTCTACATGCTATTAGCAGAACCATCAGAACAATTATGTGCTGCACAGCTCAGGGATGCAGATTGTTTTTAAGTCTATGTCACACTAGTTAAAATATGCCATCTCGGGTCCTAGTGACCAGTTCTGGGTGCTAACTGAGGATCCTGTTATGAACCCCTTGGTCACATTAGTGAATAGTTGCACACAGGAATAGTTCCACTGAAGTCAATGAAGCTATTACTGCTCTACAGCCAAAATGCTTCTGAAATAAATGTAGTGAAACTTTACTAATTCTGGGTCACTGAGAACAAAAATGATTCTTAAAATTGTTGATTGGCTCTAGTTTTCAAGATATGCTATTGGATCAGGATATACGACCCTTGACTTGGGAATGGCGGAGGATAAGAGAGTTATAAAGGGAAGGGATCTCAATTTAAACCAGAAATGACTGAAATACATCTTTGACTGGATCTATGAATAAATCTATGACTGGGTTTTGACAGTACTTGCTTTTTAGGCAAAACAATGAATGATGCAATCTGAAGCTGGTATTGTGTCATACATGGTATGAATTGCATCATGTTATTCCTAGAAGTCATGGATGATGCAATCATAATGAAGCTTACATCACTCTGCTGAACAAATTGCCCTATATCAGCTCTAGAAATCATACAGTGTCGTGCTCTCTTATTTGTCAGTGTTTGATTTTGCAAAGGGACACATTTCTGTTTAGCCAAAGTGAGCAGAGATGCCTCGTACTTGTGTGAACAGTGCAGATAACTTCTGCTATGTTTGTGGTGAAGTGACTTTTGCATCACAAAAGCGCAGTATAACCACTATGGTTAAGAAAGCCTATCACCTTTCTTTTGGCTGCAAAATTGGAGATCAGGACAAGAGGTGGGCCCCACACATATGCTGTAACACTTGTGCAACAAATCTTCACCAGTGGTTGAGAAGGAAAAGGAAATCTATTCCTTTTGCAGTGCCAATGATTTGGAGAGAGCCAACAGATCATACCAGCAATTGTTACTTCTGCATGGTGTCTCCAGTTGGGAAAGGTGTGTCAAAGAAGAAAAAGTGGACTGTGCATTATCCAAACATTCCATCAGCTATACGCCCAGTACCCCACGGAGAAGGACTGCAGGCCCCTGATGCACCAGAATCATTCTCACTTGAGTCAGACGAGAAAGAGGATGAAACTTCTGGTCCTGAACCATCAATGTCACAGGACCCACATTTTCTCCCATCCTCCTCCTCTGAACCACACCTCATAACACAAGGTGAACTGAATGACCTTGTCAGGGATTTGGAACTACCCAAGAGTAAGGCAGAGCTGTTGGGCTCCAGATTACAACAGTGGAATCTTAGGATTTCCACGTTCCGTGACCGTCAAAAGGATCTTGTCCCGTTCTTCTTCATGGAAGGTGATCTTGTAGCCTGCAACAACATCGATGGTGTGATGGCAGCCCTCAACATTGTTCACGATCCAGATGAGTGGAGACTGTTCATTGATTCATCGAAGACGAGTCTTAAAGCTGTTTTACTGCATAATGGCAATGTTTTGCCATCAATTCTAGTTGGTCATGCAGTCCATATGAAGGAAACCTATAACAACATGAAACAACTTTTGAGGTGTATAAACGATGACCAACATCAGTGGCAGCTTTGTGGTTATTTGAAGGTTGTTGCTCTCTTGCTTGGTCTGCAGACTGGATACACAAAGTACTGCTGTTTTCTCTGCAAATGAGATAGTCGTGCAAGAGATTCCCACTACATCAAGAAAGACTGGCCACTCCGACAGTCATTGGAGCCTGGAAGGAAAAGTGTTCAGCATCCACCACTTATTGAATCAAGGAAAATTTTGTTACCACCCTTACACATCAAGCTGGGTCTGATGAAGAACTTTGTCAAGGCCATTGACAAAACACAAGCAGCTTTCAAGTACCTCCATGGAAAATTTCCAAGGTTAAGTGAATCTAAGATAAAGGAAGGTGTCTTTGTTGGTCCTAAGATTCATGAACTTCTTCGAGATGATGCATTTGACCATGCACTGCGTGGCAAGGAAAAGACGGCATGGAAAGCCTTCCAGTTAGTGGCAATAAATTTTCTTGGAAACAACAAGGCAGACAACTACAGGTTGTTGGTGGAAAACCTCCTCAAGGCATACAAAAGCCTTGGTTGCAACATGTCACTAAAGATACATTTTTTGCACTCTCATCTAGATTTTTTTCCACCGAACTGCGGAGCAGTGAGCGACGAGCACGGCGAGCGATTTCACCAGGACATTGCAACAATGGAGAAACGCTATCAGGGCAAATGGAGCCCATCAATGCGTTCAGACTATTGCTGGACAATGACAAGAGATGCTTCATTTAATGAATACAAGAGACAAGCCAAGAATCGCCGAGTAGACACTGAATAGGACTAAACTATGTACATAATAGTTTTTTGCCTTTTGTTTCATAATAAAATTTATTTATATAACCCTTTTGCTGATTTGTAAAGTGTTACATAGACAGGACAGGTGAAATTTATCATGTAAAGCAACCATAAATACATGAAAAGACCTAGGCTTACAATTTATGATTAAAACTCTACTATCTCCACAATATACATAGACATAAAATGTAAAAACTTAAATATCTTAGAAACAGTAGCCAATCAGTTGTTTTAATTGTCATATTTGAATTCAGCACATCAAAATACAGAATAAATAGCACATTTTATCTCTGAAACAGACGACTTCTCAAAAATTGTAGACCAGTGTTAGTGACAGTAATTGTTTGCCAGTACGAGTGAAGGATTCACCATGTTGCCTTTACTTAGCACTCCAACCTCTGAGAATTTAAAGGCCCAATTCTTCCTTCCTTACTCACATGGAGTAGTACCTTACTCTGTGACTAGGCCCACTGATTTCAATAGGTCTACTCAAATTTTTTTGATCAGCTCAATTTATGATTTGAAAAGGCACAATTAGGGCTGTCAATTAACCACAGTTAACTCAAGCACTCTACACTTTGTATTCTGTGTTGTAATTAAAATCAATATATTTGAAAATGTTTAAAAACATCCAAAAATATGTATAATAAATTTAAATTGGTATTTTTCTATTATTTAACAGTGTGATTAAAACTGCGATTAATCGCAAATCATTTTTTTAATCTTGCAATTATTTTTTTAAATCGTTTGACAGCCCTAGTCACAATCTTCCTTGTGGGTTATTCCTTGTTCCAAG
The DNA here is from genome assembly GCF_013100865.1 of Trachemys scripta elegans. NCBI lineage: Eukaryota > Metazoa > Chordata > Testudines > Emydidae > Trachemys > Trachemys scripta. The sequence goes on along the minus strand of NC_048311.1, from coordinate 1,007,991 downwards.
GGGGACCAACCCCGTGCTAAGTCTATAACTCATACAATGTACTTCCCTTGGAGTGATGGAATAGCTGTGGTAGCCAGATCCTACCACTTACCCATGGGAGATATGTAATGTAGCAGCCCCACTGAGGTTGTGTTCTCTTTACTCCATAACCTGCAGTGCACATCCCCCTTTCTCCCTTACACTACTGTATAATCATGACACAAGCTGGCCCAGGGAAAGGGCCTCTTGGCTCCAATAGGACATTTTCCAGAGTAAGGTTTTTTTTAGCATAACTTATCTTAGAATAATCTTATAACCCCAACCATCCTTTCAGAATGGAGGCTGATATTTTCCAAGCTCTGTAAGGGATTTGGTTTCCCAGTTCCTATTAGCTCAGCCACAGTACCCTTACTTTATTTTATTTTTAGAGGATCTCAATGGTGCTCAGAGGAATTCCCCCTGCAGGGCAGAGAGAATCCACAAAATTGTGCTGGAGTAGCTCCTTTAACATCAGTGGAGTGACTCTGGATTTACCTTAATGTAACTGAGAACAGGATCTGTGTTGCAGGGTAGACACACCCAATCACTCTTTGGAGTGGAGCGGGGCTGTGGCATCCCACAGTCGATGTCTAGGGGTCAGCCCTGAGGCTTCTACAGTGTGGCCTAAAGGCTAGAATCACTATCTCTGTCCTGAGAGTCAGACAGTACATCCCAACGGCCAGAGTCAATAGCACTGCCCAGGGATTGAGGCAGTACAGCCCAATGGCCAGAGTCAGTAGCACTGCCCAAGAGTTTGGGGCAGTAAGGCACTGCTCGAGGGTTCGGGGAAATAAGGCATAAAAGCCAGCATTGGAGGGCCACCACCAAGGGGGCAACAGCAGGGATACGGGGAACCCGGACCCTCCCTACTCCACCAGTTCCCAGCCCAGGGCCCTGTCAGTGGCGAGTGGGTTCACCACTGGGTCAGCGGGGATTCTACCACAACACGCTAACTCAGCCTAGGAGTTGGGGCTAATCTTCTTCCATGGGCTACTTCCTACCCCATCTCCTGTGGTGGCAGTCCATGGTTCAGCAGGGTCTTCTGGTCCCTCAGCATGGGCAGCTCCTAGGTGGGCAGTCATAGGCTCTGGGGCTCTTCCTAGGTTCTCTGGGTCTGTGGTTCTCCCAGTCGCAGGCTGAGATGAGTCCGGGGCTGGAACCTCCACCAGGCTTCCTTCGTCCTCGACAGTAAGCCTAGAATGAACTGGGCTGCTCCCTTTTGTACAATGGCAGCAGTTGGAGTATACCCGACTTCCTCCATCCATAATGTGGGATTAGCTGAATCTCTAGTGCGGGGTAGACACACCCCATCACAATCTGCATCACTGAACGGTGCCTTTCTAATTTAGAAAAATAGAAAAACCTCCATAAATGTAGAAGAAAATCTTGGTGCCTGAGTATAGGGTTTTTTTTGAGTTAATCTCCTGAGCATCCCTTTCACCTCTTTGTTCCTCAGGCTGTAGATGATGGGGTTTAGCATAGGTCATGATGCTCCACACCAGAGCAATAAGTTTTTCATCATTTGGTGAGTGGCTTAATCTTGCTTTCATGTACATGGTGCAGGCCGTCCCATAGAAAAGAGTCACCTCCAATAAGTGTGAAGAGAAGCTGGAGAAAGTTTTCTGCCCACCCTCAGTTGATGGCATCTTCAGGATGGTCGAGATGATATGAGCGTAGGACACAAGGATGAGCATGAACGGCAGCAGGACAAAGAAGAGGGCAACCAGGAGAATTGTGGTTTCAGTCCTATGGGTGTCCTCGTAGGCCATTTCCATCACTGGGGGAACATCACATAAGAAATGGGTGATTTCATTAGAGCTGTGGAAGGGTAAGGTGAATATGTTTGCAATGTGACCCATTAACACCAGGAGGCTGGTGACTCAGGAAGCAGCCACAAGCCCCACATAGGCCCTCCTGTTCGTAAGGACTGGGTAAGGCAGTGGGTGGCATATAGTAACATATCGATCATAGGCCATCACAGCAAGGAGATGACACTCCAGCCCCCTTAGGAAGAGGAGGAAATATGTCTGTGTGAAACAGCCGAGGAAGGAGATGGTTTTATCCTCTGAGAGGGGGTTGGCCAGTATCTTGGGCAGGGTTACCAAGGTGTAAGAGATCTCCAGGAAGGACAAGTTCCTGAGAAAGAAATACATGGGAGTGCCAAGGGCAGTGTCGACCATAGTGATGAGGATGATCATCAGAAGATTCCCAGTCAGAGCAATGAGATAACTAGATAGAAAAACCACAAATAGCACACAGCTTAACTCAGGGTGGTTGGCAAATCTCAACAGGATGAAATGGGTCACCAAGATGTGATTCCCTGTGGTCCTTCTTGTAATAGACTCTGTCCTGAGGAAAAAAAATAGCTAAATAAAGACGTGAGTCTGCATAACGTGTGGGTTTCCAATTCTTTTCAATGATCCATGGTAAAGAAGGTAGATCCTGAACACTGTTTAGCCTAGAAATTGTCCTACCTCAAATTTCATCCCCTGCACCTCTTACCTGCAGGTAGCATCAGACCAAATTCTGGTGTCTTTACTCATACTGAATGATATTTTCCTCCATCAGTAAGGAATACATGAGAAAGGAATCAAATTGTTCGAATTTACCAATGAACCCTCCAGGCCTAAGATTTGTTTCTTACAGCACATTTTCTCTTCTCTAACATCTATTGCTCTGTGATATGACCATCTGTCTGGAAACTAAAGTGAAACTGCATATTCCTAAACTCATGAGTCCATAGATTTTAAGTCCAGAAAAATCATTATTATCATCTAGTCTGACCTCCTGTATAACAGGCCATTTACTTTTACCCGGAAATAGCTGCATCAAGCCCATAACTTCTGGATGAGCTAGCTCACATCACTTTGAAAGACATCCATTCTTGAATTAAAAACTCGAGGTCATAGAGAATCCATAAGGAAGTTGTTCCAAGAGTTAAATGCCCTCCATTATTAAAATTTTATGTCTTATTTACAGTTTGAACTTTTATTATTTCACCTTCCAGCCATTAGATTTTGTTATAACTTTATCTGCTAGATTAAAGAGACCTGTAGCATCAGATATATCTTCTCCCCTGTACACCGAGTAGACTTGTAGACTATGATCAAGTCACATTTTGATAAACTCAATAGAATGAGCGGCCTAAGACTTTCTTCAAAATATGGTCTCTTCCTTGCTCCTTTTGCATGGGCTAGTGACTGCAACTGTGGGCTTCTCAATGACTGCAAGAGATGCTAACTTCTGTCTGGGGAAAAAATCAGTCCACTGAAGAGAATGTAGTTCCAATGGTGTAAATCAGGAGTATTCAAGGTAGCAGAGTAATAGCAGTGTTCATCTGGAGTAACTGTACTAATGTCTATGAAGATACAAAAAATTTACACTGCTGTAGCAGTGTAACTCAGAACAGAATTTGGCACACCAAGAATGTTCCTTTTCACTTCAACAGGAAAGGAACTTGGCACTAGAATTGTCCATAGCCCTCTTGAAATGCAGATCTGCCTCACCTTCTTCTGGAGCATGTGGACTGGCCTCTTTGAGGATAAATGTCTGTGTGCAGAATGAGCAGATTTTTTTTTAAATTCAGTGCCCCCTTGTGACCTTGTCAGGATTGCCCACCACATTCTGAACTCTGGGGTACAGATGTGGGAACCCTCATGGAAGACCCCTCAAGTTTATATTTTACCAACTTAAGTTAAAACTTCCCCAAGGCACAAATACCTTTCCTTGTCCTTGGATGGTATTGCTGCCACCACCAAGTGATTTACACAAAAATACAGGGAAGGGTCACTTGGAATCCCTAACCCCCAAAAATATCCTCCCAAGCCCCTTCACCCCCTTTCCGGGAGAGGCTTGAGAATAATATCCCAATCAATTGCCTTAGCAATATGAGCACAGACCAGACCCTTTGTCTTCAGGACACTGAAATCAATCAGGTTCTTAAAAGAAGAACTTTATTTATAAAGAAAAAAAATAAAAGAATCACACCTGCAAAATCAGGATGGAAGGTACTTTATAGGGTAATAAAAACATTTAAAACACAGAGGATTCCCCTCTGGGCTCAGCTTCAAAGTTACAAAAATATGAATAAAATTACCTCTGTAGGATAGGAAAATTCACAAGCGAAAACAAAAGATAACCTAACGCATTTCCTTGCCCTATTTACAATTTTTGTGGTTTTAGATGGATTATTCCACATATATTTTCAAGAGATGTACCTACTTGGTTTCTCCCTCTGTCTGGAGAGGGAACAACAAAAGAGAACAACAAACAAACCCTCCCCCAACCCCAGATTTGAAAGTATCTTCTTTTCTCATTGGTCCTTCTGGTCAGGTGCCAATTAGGCTATATGAACTACTTAACCCCTTACAGGTAAGGAAGTGGCTACCCTTCCCTCTATTTTCATGACAGACCTCATCAGCATGTCAAACTATGAACCAAGCACAGAATACAAAGTAACATGGATGTGCTTCTTGGTATGTTATACAGATGGTTAGTCTATCTCTCCATACATCATCTCTGTCTGTCTGTCTCTCTCTCTTGTTTATCAGCATGTGTCTTAGCATTCACAAGAAAGGGAACAGAACTAGATGTAATTGGCCTATGGGATTTCTAGTCAAATATTATTTGGGGTCTGAGGGGTTTACAGGGAAAGAGGCAACCCAGGTGTCTCTTGACTGCTGTAGGGAGGAGCTATCCTGCATGATGAACTGAACCCCATAATCCATATGGGCAAAGTGGGGTATGCAGAATCACTTTCTCGAATTCCAGCTCATACAAAGTGTTCCAGTGGAAGAAGAGAGGGGATGAGCACTGGCTGTCTCCTCCCTAGTACCTAGTACAGATATTCACACCTATGTAAGATGAGTATAAGAGAGGAAAAATTCTACACCTACTTTGAATCAGACAGATTCTGCACTCACGGGAATAAATCAGGAGTTACTCCACTGAAATAAATGAAGTTACATCAGTGTAAAACTGGTGGTTTCCTGATGGGCCAGTTTTCAACCTTTATTGGTTGGTGGAGATCTTTTGCTAGAAACATTTTTAGATGAAAATGAGCAAAATGTCTGTTGTCAGAGATTTTGCGGGGATTTTTATAATGAAAAATATATTAAAGCACAAAACCCAATACATTTTGGTCAAAGAGCATGGAGACATTTGAAGAAAAAATTGTTGAAAATAAATACTTTTTTTGTTTTTGTCAAGGTTTAGCACAGGTATAAAAAATTTCCCAACTAGCTCTGTTCACAATGACTACTGCCACACTCCACATGAAGCCCCTTTGGACCAGACAGTTAGTGGAAATAAAAGTGTATGCATTAACTTCACTGGGACTACAATGATTTACTCCACCTGGGTATCTGACTCAGCCAGTCAATGTGGTAGAATCTTACCGTAAGAGTATCAAGGAAACTTGGTCTCAATCACACTTCATTACGGAAGTGAATGGAGTTCCTGCTGGATTTGCAAGCAGAGTTTGGTTTGCTGTGATAAAGCCATTTTGATCAGGGGAATTATGACTGACAAGACTCTTCTCTTCCTCCCTCTGTTTCCTTCTAAATTCTTTCTTTGTTTCTTCCATCAGTGACAGATGAGGGCAGAGGTTGTGTTAGTGGTGTGTTTGAATATTCTGCGCTAGATTTTCAGCTGTTGCACACTGGCATAACTTCATTCACTATAATGGAGCTACACTAATTTACACCAACTGGGGATTGAGTCCTCTGACTCCAGCAGGGCTGTGGCTCATTTATACCATCTCGGGATCTGGGTCATTGCCTCCAATGAAGCAACACTGATTTCTATCAGTTCAGGTTCTGTTCCCAAATGGGGTATATGGTTTAAGTCTCCTCTTTTACAATAATGTATATCATTAGAAACTCCAGAGGAGTCATTGGAGTTATACTGGTCAAAAACTGGAGGATGCACAAAGATAATTTGGCTCCTGATTAGGACTAGCTGAAAACTTTTTTTTGATGGAAAATAAAGTTTTTTGTCTAAATTAAAATGTAACCTTTCTTGTAGCAAGCTGATCCCAAAGGGTGGTGGAGTTCCTTATTCCTCCCTCTTTATGGGCTTAGTGAACCACCTTAGGACCAGTGATGTCTGGGTTATTTGTGCTGGATACCGCCTCTTAGTGACTGGGTACATAAACTAATATACATCCCCTATGACATCTAGGACATTACAGAAAATCAAGGACTAACAGATAAGGATAAGCAATGATGTATTCCTGGAAAGGAAGTGATAAGATTAAGAAGGAAAAGAAGGCAGGAAAGAAGGACAAATGAAACAAAATGAAAATAACAACATGAAAACAGGCGGGATGAATAACTGATTTTTCTGTTCACTGGCAATTCCATTTTTTAAAATCGGTTTGTGTCAAAAGTTTGAAAACTATTTCATTCAACCAAAAAAAAAAAAGTATTGTATTGTATTTTGGGGCATCTTTTCACATAAAAGCAAAGGAAATGAAAGGCTAGATTCACAAAATGGATAGAGCATGCCAAGTGCTTAATTTTTATCCCAGTGGTTAGCGCACCCACCTGAGCAATGAGAGACTTGTGTTCATTTTCCCCTCTGCCCGATGGGGACCAGGGATTTGAATTTGGTGATCTTAGAAGAATGACCTAGCCACTGGTCTACAGGATACGCTACTGTGGAGCCTGTTGTGACTATTAGGCTATAAAGCACACCCTATTGTGACTTCAAATGTTAAAAAGTATGTGAAAGTTCATAAGATGTTACAATAACTATGGAAAACTGTGTATGTTATAAACAGGTGCAAGAGAATGAGACAGAGAAACTGGATTAGTCTAAACCAAAAAGGCCATGTTGATATAATCGAAGAGCTGTTGAAATTATGTTTGTTAAAAACAGAAAATGTGGAGCCAGAAGCTCATAGACCAAAACTGGTGGACAAAATAATGGGGGGGGGGTGAACTATGCCACCCATTCCCCCCCTGTGGGGATTTCCAGCTCGTCTCGTCTCATCTCATCTTGACTCATCTAAAAGACTTTCTTCCTGAGAGGAAGGCCGGTTGGTCTTGTTCTTGTTTAAAGAACTTGTTTCTCATCTGTGAGTGCTGAAAGTCAGCACATTATCATGACATCCAGTCTCCAGCCCGCCAGTGTGGATATCTAATTACCAGCACCACAAAGGCATATAAGATCCTGTATTATGTTCCCTTCCCTTGAGTTCTTTTCTGCCCACTGTTTCTTTCCTCCTATCCTGTCTCATTCTCTTGGCTTGTAATTGAATCCTGAAGTCAATCATATTGCATCTATCCAAACCTGCCTGGTCTAAAGAGAAAGGATCCAACCAGATGATGGCCCAGACTAGATCGTAACTAACCAGGGTCCAAGCATCAGGTGTCCTGGTCAGCTTGTCAGTCAAAGCACCCACTAGTAACTAACCAGAGGTCCAGGATTCCAAAAACATCAACAAAAGCCATATTTTACTCATCTTTTCTATCCCATCTCTCCTCCACCTTGTGTCTGTCTGTTTGCTAAGAATAGAATAAGGGAATGCCATTCCCATCAGGACTGAGAGTAAAATTAACCTTTTCCTTTTTATCAAAGAAAGGTTGTTCTGAAAATAAGGAACTCTGATATTTTGACTTCATAAGGAGAGAGACTTTGATCAGGTTTGACCAAGTTTGTTTTGCATAATCACTCAACCACAGTTTTAATATGAAGGCTAGTAATAATTTCTTGTTCTTTCTCAAATTTAATCAATAAACTTTCAATTTGAATGAATGCTTTTGGGTGTTTGCCATGTAATGAAGTAAAACCAAGACTTCTATTTAAAAATAACCCAGAATCTGCCTATTACTGTTTAATGTTGGACAGTGAAAGAATTTATAAACACGGTTAGCTCTTTGGGCCTTTATGTTCAATATCCATAAAACAGGGCCTTTCAATCTCTCATGTTGATGCTGTTCCAAAATGTATAAATAAATAAAGAGCCCTTGAAGCAGGGAAATGGACTTGACTTGACTTTCCCAGCTCCCAAGCTTAACCACCAGGCAATAGCATCCCCATCACCCAATGACTATTCAAGTATTTTGTCAAATTCATGACTAGTTTCAGGTTGACTGAAGTTTCATGTTTTGTCAAATAAACTATTTGTCCCCCCAAAATTGCCCAGCTCTAATAATCAATTAAATTACTAACCAATGCAACACCAATACTTAAACATTCCCTCCCTTAATTACTTAGAAGACTCAACCTATTTTATTGTTACAATAATGCGCCTGAAGTATCCCCACAGCCTTTAGCTGTTGAACTTCCATCTGCATCAAAGAGCTAAAGCCTGTGGGAAGACTTTCGAGTGCATTCTTGTTACTACTGTCCCTCCAGATTTACCCCAGTGTATCTCCTAGAGATGGACAGGAATCTGACAACAAAACTTTCTGTCAGAAGATGCCTATTTGTTAAAACCAAAACTGTTTTCAGGGAAGGGGTAGTTTTGACAGAACTCCTGATTCAAACAAACTTGAAAGAAAAGTTTTAAAAATGTCAGAATGTCCCATTTTGACATTTTTTAAATGAAAACTTAATTTTCTGCTTCAAAAATACTTCTTCTTTTTATTTAGAAACTTTAGTTAATCCATACAAAAATAACAGTTACAAACATAAAAAATGTCAATATCAAAATATTTTTTTGAAGTTATCAAAATGAAATGTTTCAACTAACACAATCAATTTTATTTTTATTATTATTTAGTAGTAGTAGTAGTAGTTCACAAAATTTTTGAGGTTTCAACTTTTCATTCTGTTTCAGGATGGATTTTTTTTTAAATTTCAAATAATTTTGTGGGATGGGAAAAGCATTTCCTACCCTGCTCTAGTAACTACACTAACTTTGGTGATACTGTATTACTCCAGAATTAAACTCATATACATATGATCAGAAGCTGAACCTAAATGAGTTTCATTGCTGAAGAGAAAGAATTGAGCCAGACATATTTACAATAAATCAATTTATGTAATACTGTTGCAAAAAAAGTGAACACCATTCTCGGATGTATTAGCAAGAGTATTGTAAGCAAGACGCAAGAATTAATTATTCCATTCTACTCAGCACTGATAAGGCCTTAGCTGTAGTATTGTGTCTAATTCTGGGCACCACATGTCAAGAAAGATGTGGACAAATTGGAGAAAGTCCAGAGGAAAGCAACAAAAATTATTAAAAGTCAGAAAACACAGCCTGAAAGAAAAGATTGAAAAAACTGTGTTTGATTAGTCTGGAGAAGAGAAGATGGAGTGGGGACATGATAACAGTCTTCAAGTATGTAAAAAGTTGTTATAAAGAGGAGGGTGATAAATTGTTCTCCTTAATCACTGAGGACAAAACAAGAAGTAATGGCGTAAATTGTAGCAAGGGAGATTTAGGTTGGACATTAGGAAAAACATCCTAACTGTAAGAGTAGTTAGGCACTGGAACAAATTATCTAGAGAGGTTGTGGACTCTCTGTCATGGTGAGGTAAGGGGGTTGAGAACAGGTTAGACAAACATGTGTCAGGGATAATCTAGAGAATACTTAATCCGGCCCCAGTGCAGGAGACTGGACTGGATGTCCTGTCAATGTCCATTCCAGGCCGACATTTCTATAATTCAAGAAAACCTTTTTCTCCCCATGATTCTCCAGAAGGCGCCCTTCACCTCCTTGTTCCTCAGACTATAGATAATGGGGTTTAGCATGGGTGTGAGGACCGTGTAGGACAGAGAGAGAAACTTGTCTGTGTCTGGTGAGTAGGAGGAATTAGGCTTCAGATACATAATGGCACCAGAGCCATAGAACAGCATCACCACCATGAGGTGCGAGGAGCAGGTGGAAAAGGACTTCCTCCTGCCCACCCGTGAGGGCATCTTCAAGATGGTGGAGATTATGCTGATGTAGGACATGAGGATTAGCACAAAGGGGAAGGAGACAAAGAACAGAGCCACCATGAAGACAGCAATTTCATTGCGGGAGGTGTCTCCACAGGCCAGCTTCAGCAGTGGAGGGATGTCACAGAAGAAATGATTTATCTCATGGGATCTGCAGAAGGGTAGGGTGAATACCACGCTGGTGTGACTGAAGGACAAGAGGAGACCAGTGAGCCAGCATCCAGCAGCCAGTCCAGTGGACACCTTCCTGTTCATAACCACAGAGTAATGCAGAGGCTTGCATATTGCAACATAGCGATCGTAGGCCATAGACACTAGGAGAAAACACTCTGACCCACCAAGGAAAAAAGAGAAATAGGTTTGCACCGCACAGCCAATGAAAGAGATGGTCTTATCTTCCGAGAGGAGGTTGGCCAACATTTTAGGGATGGTAACTGATGTGTAGCAGATCTCCAGGAAGGAGAGGTTCCTGAGGAAGAAGTACATGGGGGTGTGAAGGGCCGGGTCAGCCAATGTGAGGAGAATGATGAGGAGATTTCCAGTCACTGTGATCAAGTAGCTCAATAAAAACACGGAGAATAGCAAGTGTTGCAGTCTGGGAAGGGTGGAAAATCCCAGGAGAATGAATTTGGTCTGTACTGTGTGGTTTCCTCCTGCCATTCCTTTCCCATACTCCATCCTGCAGAAAAAGGGAGGAAACAACCCCAATAGGGCAAAAGGTTAAAAAATACTGATCTGAATTCTGGTTTGGATTTTAAACATTCCAAAGTTTGAATCCTTGGTTTTGATTCAGGTTCTTCCTGACTCCCTTTTACTACTAACTAGGTAAGGAACTGTGCATTCTTTTAATTGGCCCAGATACTCAACTAGTGTGAAAGCAATTGAATGAGGCCAGACTGCCAGCTGGCTGATGTACAGCAACTGGGCATCTCTCTCATTCACTCGAAAGGAGCTACAGCTGATTTACATCAGCAGCAGATCTGGCCCTATTGACTCCAATGGAGCTATGGCTGACTTACACCAGCTGGGGATCTGACCCATTGATTCCAGAGGAGAGATGGCTGGTTTTGCACCAGGTGAGGACTTGGCTTATTGATTCCAATTTACACCGACTGAGGAGATGACCATCTGTTCCTTTTATGTCTTGTAAAGGTCCTGGGACAATTTATGCTATGAGGATATTATAGGCATTAATATTGTATTATAATGAAATCAACACCAATAGCAATAACAATAACAATATTTAATAATAATAATAATTAATAATAGTAAATTTTAACCTCTCATGGTAAAAGTATGTATGTGAAGACATTCAGTAATGTGAAATCAGAGGGTTAATTCTTTCCAGAATCCTACACATGGTGACATGCTATTTGGAACACCAAATAGAGGGAGAAAGAGAGAGAGAATCTTCCAAATATTCAAGGAGATGTATAAAAAATGCTGGTAAAAAAAAGTGTGGATTCCATTGGGGGTTCACTTATTTATTTATTTATATTCTCTCCAAATAAATAAGAAATAAAATGAGCCATTTTCACTTCATTCAAAATTCTTCACCTATCCTGTTTTTCGATGGAAAAATGTTCATTTCAAATTTCCAATTTTTTCACCTCTTTTCCAATATATTTTTTCACCTTTTTTTCCAGTTAGGAATCTGAGGGAAATTGAAAATAGAGAAAGTGATAGGGAAAAATATTTTCCCTTCCATTTTAAAACTTGATTCACAACTTTCCTGTAGAGAGAAGCAAACAAAAGTAAAGTATTTTCCCTCACCTTTTCTTTCATTATTCTTTTTTTTCCCCAAGTTTATTTTCTAGTGGGAAAAATTAAGTGAATAGAGAAAAGGTTGTGGTTTTTTTGTCACTTTTCATAAGTACTTAAATTCCCCTCCTTTTTCCAGTGGAATAAAAGGTGGTGAAAGGGTAAAAATATGAATGATAGTGCAAATTTTCTCACTATTTCAAAATCAAATATTTGAAATAATAATAACTTAATATGCAGTTACCCCTAAGAATATATATCAACAACTTAAGCATAAAAAACACCACAGGTATATTATAATTATCCACCCTCCCCCACAAAAAAGAATTGCAAACCTAGGAAACTGAGATTACACTTAAAAAGATATCTTAAGGCATGGAAATTCAATTAGAGCAACCAAACAACTTTAACTCTCCAGTGTAGATGCCATACACTAATCAGGTTCTTATTCATATCCTTATTCTTGCAAACATTTAAGTAATTGTACTTAAACTGGTTATCTGATGTATCTGGGTGCCTATCTGCACCTTTAGGTGCCTAAATATCTTTAAAAATCTGGCCCTGGTTTCCAAAGGCTGCTAATATGAATTAAACTACACAGGTAAATGTTTTCAGAATGGATGGCTTAAGTTGTTTCCAGCAGAGAATCTGTTTTTAGCAGATCTCTGCCAATGATTTCAATGAGAAAATTACTGCTTCTCACTCATACCGGATAAATAATAATAATAATTAATAATGCCATGCTATGGCCCAGCTTTTGAGCCCTGTTCTGACACCATTTATGCTTGTGAGTAGCTTTACATTTATGGGGCACAATCTGACAAACTATTCGGGGCAGTTGTTAGTAAATGAAATGTCGTCAAAATCTGGTGTTTTCTCAAAACCAGTTTGCAAGGGCAGTTGACAGAGTTTTCATCACAAAGGATTTTGAGGAACAGAGCTCTCTGGTCACTTCTGGTACCAGAGAGAGAGAGAGAGACCAGAATTCAAACTCTGACCTTTTCAATCTGAAACCAGCCATTTCAACACAATTCCATTTTCATAGAATTGTAGAACTGGAAGGGACCTCGAGAGGTCATCAAGTCCAGTCCCATGCACTCATGGCAGGACTAAGTATAATCTAGACCATCCCTGATGGGTGCTTCTCTAATCTGCTCTTAAAAATCTCCAATGACAGAGATTCCACAATCTCCATAGGAAATTTATTCCAGCGCTTAACTACCCTGACAGGAAGATTTTCCCTAATGTCCAACCTAAACCGCCCTTGATGCAACTTAAGCCCATTCCTTCTTGTCCTATCATTACAGGTTAGTGAGAACAGTTTATCTTCCTCCTTCTTCTAACAATGTTTTATGTACTTGAAAACTGTTATTGTGTCCCCCCGCTGTCTTCTCTTCCCCAGACTAAACAAACCCATTTTTTCAATCTTCCCTCATAGGCCATGTTTTCTAGACCTTTAATGATTTTTGTTGCTCTTCTCTGGACTTTCTCCAATTTGTCCACATCTTTCCTGAAATGTGGCACCCAGAACTGGCCACAATACTCCAGTTGAGGTCTAATCAGCGCAGAGTAGAGCAGAAGAATTACTTCTTGTGTCTTGTTTACAGCCTCCTGCTAATACATCCCAGAATGATGTTTGATTTTTTTGCAACAGAGTTACACAGTTGACTCATATTTAGCTTGTGATCCACTATAACTCCATATCCCCAGATTCCTTTCTGCAGTACTCCTTCCTAGGCAGTCATTTCCCATCTTGTATGTGTGCAACAGATTGTTCCTTCCTTTTGTGAAAACATTGGAAAGATTTAGTTTTTATTCCAGTTCTGAACACAAACTTAGAATCTTTGAACGTTGTCACATAATGGGATTGTTAAAAACACAAACACATGCTCAAAATGTGTTCTTAACTCAGGTTAGCTAACCATTATTAGTGAGCTTGATTTAAAGTAGCAGATATGGCAACTCAGCTTTTAACTTAGGTTAGCAATTCAAATCCAACCCCAGGCTCACTTATAGGCTATAACTCAAGCTCCTAATCTGAGTTAAATGCCCAGTTGCTGTGTCTTCACTGCTATTTTAAACCAAGTTGGTGATCGTGGTTTAGCCTACCTGAGTTAGGAACACCCCTAATTTTGCATACCTGGGGTATGTCTACACTGGAGCTGGAGGAGTAATTTCCAGCTCAGGTAGACATACCCGCTGTAACGTTTACAAAGTTACATTTTGTAAGTAGCATTTTAGCCATAGCTGCACAAGCAGTGAGACGAGCTACCCATCCTGAGTCCCATCCCATCTGAAAACCAAGGTATGGATTCAGGAAGTTAGTCCATCCTGCCAACCATGCAGCTGCCACTACACTGCTATTTTTTGTGCACTAGCTTGATCAAAGCTAGAGCGGGTACATTTGTCCAAGTTCAAAATTTCACTTCTTGCTGCAGTATAGACACACCAAAAAGTGTTTGCAGGTTTGGAACCTTCAAATGTTCCTAGAAATAGGATCGCACTATTAACAAATGGTAAGAAGGCAATTAACTATAGAGTGGTACTTACTGAAATATCAGGTTATAAGCACATAGAGATTGAATGCTTTCAAATTTCACTGCAGATCCAAGATTCCCAATCTGTATCTGGAACGTCTTCATTGACTCCAAAGGGTGAATGTGTCTATCTCATAGGATCAGAGTGTTTTATTTATCTGCATTGTATCCCTTGGGAGACAGTCGCTGAAGCATTTCATATTGTGACTAATAATTGATGGAATAGGCAGCTCCGTGATTATTCTGCTTTGATGCAGTATGTGGGTATCATCTGGTAGCAGAGCATGCATTTTAATTCATTATGAATTATTACTAATCCTCACAAGATGAATGAGAGCTAAAATTAATTAGTCTTGTGTTTGTGTGTGTGAACTCGTAGGGATGAAATAAGAAAAGCCTGCAAAAAACACTTCAAACTGAGGTCAGGTTGCAAACTTGGGGTTACTTTTCTTTGGGCATGAGCCATCTCTCATTTACACCAGATTTAAATCAGAGTAACTCAATTTGGCCATATTTTAGCCCCACTCCAACACTTTTTCAACACTCCAGCAGTGAAAAGGGTCCATTAAACCAGTTTAATCAGCCTACTGTGTATTTCCCAAGCATAGGATGAATGCCAGATCTGGGTGTAGAAGAAACTAGAGACAGCTGGCTTGGCCATGAGTTTTTTTACCCCCAATGATTCCTGGTTGTTGGAAGGGCCTCTTGACACCATAATCACGTTAGTGCAATTTAGGGAAGCCCAGAGGGTACTCTAAGTGGAAACCAGGTGAATAAGACTTCAAAATGGCCTAGAGAACAGAAAGCCATAAAAGCATCTGGCAGCAGCTTGCAGCGATCTTTCCTTCCTCCCACCAAGTTACTGTTCTATGTATGGAGATAAACTAGGCCACTAACATCAGCAGATTTAGCCTAATTAAAAACCAGTGTAACTGAAAAAAGAATAAGGATCATTGTGTTCGATTGAGTTATTGAGCTGATTTACTTTGGGATGAATGAGCATAGCAACACTCCTTTTGACATTAATTAAGCTATTCCTGATTCTCACCCAACTGAGTGTGAGACGAATCAGGTCCACTGATTCCATTGTAGTTACTCCTGATTCACACTGGGATGAGGAGAGGGAAATTAGCTCCATTGACCCCAGCAGAGTTACCTTGGTTTACAATGCAGATTTTGCTGGGGTCAGATCCTCAGCTCTACTCTGAGGAACGCAGGAAGAACACTTGCCTCACCTATTGTGGCTTGAAGCCCAGGAAAGAGTTCCAAAGCAGACAACTTTTAGGGATGTTGAGATATTGGAGTTTTGGTTTGGATCTTGTCAACTTACCAAAGGCCAGGACTACTTACATCAATAGGAGGCCAGAACAATCAGCTTCTTGAAGTATTGGGACCTTTGTATGAAATTTTCTCTTTGCTAGGAAGCAGATGGTTACCTTTTCCTTCTTTGACCATGTGGTTCTCCGGATGTATAAACATTGGTTCTAGAGAATAGTTTGGGAAAGGGAATTATGGGAGATACTTACTCTTTCTGAGACTCTGCTGTTGTTTATACTTTGTTTGGGTAGAAGGTAAAGACATATAAACCTGGACTGGATGAAATTGTCTATGATAAATCATGTATAACCTTAACTCTGCCCCCCATGTGATAGAATGTGATCCCTTATGTGATAAGGAATATGTAGCCTTAACTCTGACTTCTTAGGCAAGGCATCTGTGCAACTTTAACTCTGCACTCATGTTGCTAAAGTGATAAGCAGAGAAGAGACGGGGATCAGGGGTAATGGATATAAAACTGAATATTAAGTGTGTCTGCTGGACATGGATCCTGTGGTTCTCTAAGGCTCTCTAGGTCCCAGACCAACTCTCAAAACCTGCGCAGGCAAATTTCACCCCACAGGGTCTCCTTGAATCTGGGATGGAGTAAATATTAATGGCAAAGAGTGACCTCTGGTGGTGTGCACAATGCTGCATCTCCAGAATTAATGCATTCCCTCTTTTTGTCTCTCCAACTTATTTTTTAATGTGGTTGCATCACTATCCAGCTTTCAGATCAACAGCTGTGGTGTCACACCAGATTTACGCTGTTTTCACTAATTGACTTGTGTGGCCTTACTCCAGAATTATACAAGTCTACATGAGCTCAGAAGATGGACCAGAAAGGAAGTGTGGTGCAGTGGTTATGGTGTTAGCCTGGGACTCGGAAGACATGCATTCAACTCCCTGATGTGTAACAGATTTCTCGTGTGACCATGGTCAAATAACATCGGCCCAGGTTTTGAATGGTATTTAGATATTGAAATCAATGGGTTTTAGGTTCCCAAGGACTTTTGAAAATCCCACTAGGCACCTAAATACCTTTAAATATTTTGACACTTGAGAAAAATTTTAAAAGGACATCAGGCCCCAATTTTTAAAAGTATTCAGGCACTGCATGTTCAGAATTGCAACACCTAACTGATTTAGGAGTCTAAGTCTCATTTTCAAAAGAGATTTAGGCACTTAGGAGACAAAATCTCATTTACAGTCAGATGGATTTAGGCTCCTAAGTGCCTTACTCCATTTTGAAAATGAGACTTAGACTCCTAAATCAGTTAGGCTGACCACAGCATCATCCATACCTTTAACAATCTTAGGGACAGATTTTCAAAGGTATTTATTTAGATACCTAAGGATGCAGATGGATGCCTACTGGGATTCACAAATGTAGCTAGGTCAATGGGAGTTAGGTGCCTAAACTGCTTAAACATTTCTGCAAGTCCCATTAGGCACCTATCTGCATACTGGGGAACCTACACACCTTTTCTAATCTGGCCATTGTACCTCATTGCTCCTGGGACGTTGCACCCCATAATGCTTTATGGGAATATGCTTATGAATGTATTTATGACTGGAATACGTTTCAAGCTACATATGCCATGTAACATATCTCTGCAAAGGTTATGATCTACTAAATATATTCATCCTATTTGTATGCATGTATCATTTTTGTATTCAAAGTTATGAATATTGGCTGTGTACTTGTTTGATTTTAAGTAAGGCATTTGGACAGCTTCTTTAGAAAGGAATTTGCATGTTAACAATCAAGAAACACTTAATGGACAATGGATCTTGGAAGGCTCTAATCAACATAAGAAGTCTACCTAAAGACATTCAAGGTAGCATGTGAACAATGGTCGCTAGCTGTAAGTTCTGAGTCATGCATGGACATGTGATTTGCCAATGTGTCTCTAAAACTCCATCTTGGAGCTGAATTCTGGCTAGGAGAGAGGAGGGGGACCACCCGTGAGAGAAAGTCTATTTAAGCCCCTGGAAACTCCTCCATTTTGTCTTCAGCTGGCTCAAGAGATAGCGCTCCACCCCCAAAGGATACCTGAAAGAAACTGGAACAAAGGACAGTAACCACAAGGGGTGTGAGTGATTTCTGGACCCAGACTAGAGGGATATTTGTCTGTAAAAGAAGCTTACTGGAACATCTCTGAGGGTGAGATTTCATCTGTAAATCATTTTCTTTCTATATTAGGCATAGACTTGCATGTTTTATTTTATTTTGCTTTATTTGGTAATTCACTTTGTTCTGTCTGTTATTACTTCGAACCACTTAAATCCTACTTTTGTATTTAATAAATCACTTTTTACTTGTTAATTAACCCAGAGTATGTATTAATACCTGGGGGAGGGGGGGCAAACAGCTGTGCATATCTCTCTATCGGTGTTATAGAGGGCGAACAATTTAGGAGTTTAAAGTATAAGCTTTATACAGGGTAAAACGGATTTATTTAGGGTTTGGACCCCATTGGGAGTTGGACATCTGAGTGTTGGAGACAGGAACATTTCTTAAGCTGTTTTCAGTTAAGCCTGCTTTTTGGGGACATTATTCAGACCTGGGTCTCTGTTTGCAGCAGACAAGCATGTCTGGCACAAACCTGGCAGGGCACTGAAGTCCTTAGCTGCCAGGGGAAACAGGCTCAGGGGTAGTCTCAGCACATCAGATGGCAGTCCCCAAGGGGTTTCTGTGATTCAACCTGTCACAGCTCCCTTGCATCTGAAGAAGTGAGGTTCTTACCCACGAAAGCTTATGCTCCCAATACTTCTGTCAGTCTTAAAGGTGCCACAGGACCCTCTGTTGCTTTTTACAGATTCAGACTAACACGGCTACCCCTCTGATACTTAGCTCCATCTTTAAAACTTAAATTATAGCATTTTCCTACTGCACAGAGGCAATGTGAGGTTAAATCCGTTAAAGATTGTGAGGTGCTCAGCTACCATGGTAATGGGCCAGATAAGGGACTAACATAGATATAAAGCCCTTAAAAGGATTGAGCTGGAGACATTTACAGTCAGTCAAATTCCTTTATTCAATGGAACCTTCTTCTCCGCACCATTCTCCAGAATGCACCCTTCACCTCCTTGTTCCTCAGGCTGTAGATGATGGGGTTTAGCATGGGTGTGATGACCGTGTAGGACAGAGAGAGAAACTTGTCTGTGTCTGGTGAGTAGGAGGAATTGGGCTTCAGATACATAACACAAGCAGAGCCATAGAACACTGTCACCACCATGAGGTGTGAGGAGCAGGTGGAGAAGGACTTCCTCCTGCCCTCCCCTGAGGGAATCCTCAGGATGGTGGAGATTATGCTGATGTAGGACATGAGGATTAGCACAAAGGGGAAGGAGACAAAGAACAGAGCCACCATGAAGACAGCCATTTCATTGTGGGAGGTGTCTCCACAAGCCAACTTCAGCAGTGGAGGGATGTCACAGAAGAAATGATTAATCTCATGGGATCTGCAGAAGGGTAGGGTGAACACCATGATGGTGTGACCGAAGGACATGAGGAGACCACTGAGCCAGGATCCAGCAGCCAGTCCAGTGGACACCTTCCTGTTCATAACCACGGGGTAATGCAGAGGCTTGCATATTGCAACATAGCGATCATAGGCCATGGACGCCAAGAGAAAACACTCTGACCCACCAAGGAAAAAAGAGAAATAGGTTTGCACAGCACAGCCAATGAAAGAGATGTTTTTTACCCCAGAGAACAGATTCCCAAGCATTTTGGGGACATTGACGGATGTATAGCACATCTCCAAGAAGGACAGGTTCCTTAGGAAGAAGTACATGGGGGTGTGAAGGGCTGGATCACCCAATGTGAGGACAATGATTAGAAGGTTTCCAGCCAAGGTGACTATGTAGGTGACCAGAAACAGTGAAAAAAATAAATGCTGCAGGCTGGGAATGTCAGAAAATCCCAGGAGAATGAATCCAGTGATTGTCGTGCTGTTTCTTCCCACTGTTTCTTGGCTATTTTTCATCCTGAAAAATAAAAGGAAACAATAAGTTGTCACAGAATACTTTCCCCCACTCTGACATACTCCACTGTCATACAATTTCTCCAGATAATCTGAGTCTTACTGTGAATTTTAGGAAGCTAAGAATTTTGTCTTTTTTACAATTTGCTACAACCTGTGTCTCTAATTTACTAATGCTCAGAGCTGTCCTGTGCAACACTTCTTAGAACGCGAATCAATATCTCATTAAGTTTCAATTTCTGGGTACTCTGTGCTGGATCTTAGAGAAGTTCAGTGATGGATGTTTTATGTGGCTTTTACCCATGGATCCTTCCCCGCCCCCTACTTTTGTGACTAAAATGTGTTATGAGATCCAGCAAATTTTCAAACAAGGTTAATTTGGGAGTGAGCGGGAATGTATCTCATGAATCTCTTAACCAAATAACTCCAGATTTAGAACACTATTTCTAACCTAGTCCATCCAATTTTCAAGTGGGTCTGCCTATGCATGTGGACTTTGGGCACTTTGAAAACTCACCTTTTAAACAGACAGCTCTATGTAATGTTAACTTCGGCGCAGTCCCATAAGGCCAAAACTGTAAAAGTGACCAGTGATTTTGTGTGATTCTTCACTCTGTCACGAGCTCAATGCAAATGTAATTACTCTGGGTCTGATTCACCACTGAGTTTCTATAGCATTATGCCCATGTACGTCCAATGGGCCAGAATCATCTGGTGTAAATCAGTTAATGGAGCTATATGGATTTACACCAGATAAGGATCTAGCCCTTGAATTTCAAAGGAGTTACAATGGTCCTAAAACTGGCGAAGTGGAGTAAAAGTAATCAAGAATATAGGATGACTGAAAAATCAAGCTAAGTTGTCCCGAGTTGGTCATCCGAAAGTGGAGGCACTTAATATCTGTGGTAATTTGGGTCAGGGCTCATAAAGCATGGACTACACAATGAATAGTACCTGATATATTCTAAAGGGAAATTACCACTGACCTGAATAGAAAAGGATGTGAATCAAACCCTGGATTGCAAAAAGCCCAAGATATGATATGTTTGAAATGAGTCCTAACTCATACTGTCCCAATCTACACCTGAGATCCTACCACCCCCATATTTGAGGTGTCTGAAATTCAAATCCAACTTAAAGATCAAAAATGTTGCAATGTCCCTCTATCTTCAAATGACTGAAAAATCAGAAATGTTGATATGGGAAAAAGACCTGCTAATATGTATATTCTTATTATTTATATATGTATTTGTTAAGGACCAACAATATGCTTGGTGCTGTGCACAACTAAATTACCGATATATGAATCACTGAACAGCAACAATCCAGATGCCTACAGAGGCCTGCATGGAATGATCACATTTGCAAACTCCTCACCACAGTGACATGTGCAAAGCTAAGGCAAACTCCTCACCAAATACAGAATTGGAGAATAGTGATGAAAAATTGGGTGGGGGGAGAGATTGGATTGACCCAAAACAAAAAAATTGCAATTTTTTCACTGAAATGAAAAAGTCAAAAACTTTCATTTTAGGTCAAACAAAACATTTTGTTTGACCCAAAATGAAACATTTCACTTCATTTTTTAGGGGTCTTCGTTACTGTTTTTAAAACACAAAATGGAACTAAAATTTGAAATTAAAATTTGAAATTCCAAATTGAAAAATCAAAATGTTTCATTTAGAAAATGTCAAAACAAAATGTTTTCAATTTTTCAGAATTCTTTTTTTCAGCTACAACAATTTGCTGAATTCAATATGAATTCATGAACTGTTTTGCTTGACCTGAACACACAGTTTTTAGTGGGAAGAAGTTTCATCTAAAAAAAATTCACCCAGCTCTGGCAGTGTTTATGCAGCCAATGTGACAGATGAGAGATTGGGATGGAGAGACACTTTCATCTCCAATGCACCAAATATGAGAAAGAGCAAGAGATTCTGCAAACTATCAAGAACCATAAAAGACATCCTATCAAAAGCAAGGTGGAAAACTGTTCCCAAACTCTGGGAGAAAGGCAGATACAATATCATGCCACCTACCCAACAAGCAGTAGGTCCAGAGCAGATGATTATGAGAAAGGGACACAGCGGATCATACTCCAAGTCAAAGCTACTATGAAGATTTTTTTCCCCAGAGGAAAATTTAGATAAAAACAAAGACACTTTTATTCCAGAATAAGAATATCCACACTGGGAAAACTATTCCAGAATAACCCTCTCCATACACAACTGTTTAAATCTTTATGGTAGTGGGTGAATGAATAATCCCACTGCAGGCTTTTTGTGGCAGTAAGCACTGCCCTCTGAAGTAAGGGATTGCAGGGATTGACGCTTAAATGCTCCTAGAAGTAAGTGGCATTAAACAGTTGGAAGAAGAGTATGAACTTAAAATTGGAGAGTTTTGCACTTACTGAAATTCGGGAGCGTTTCTGTACAGTTCTCATCAACTAGCTGCACCAAGGACCACTTCCTCATGCACAGCTGGAACAGAGGGTGGTGATCTCTTCACACACTCCAAAGGATGCATTGCTTCATCAGGCAGGATGGCAGTTTTTATTATTTATCTGCACTGTCCCCATTGGGAGCTGATCTCCTGACCATTTCGTAGTCTGAATTACTCCATGATGATGATAATGATTTGTAATGCAGTAACACCTAAGAGCTCCAGTCATGGAACAAGCCCCCATTGTGCTAGGCACAGTATAAACACACAACAAAAAGAAAGTGACTTCCCGAAAGACTTTAGAACCTAAGTAATGTGTTAGTATAAGATTGTTCTTCTTTGATTCAGTATGCAATGGAACTCTCACAAAAGAGCATGTGTATAGTACTATATATTATTAATTCAAATTGTTACTTCAAATTGGTTTTTAATCATTAACTATTACTGATTGCCACAAAACAAATTAGATCATAACTCAGTTAGTTTTCTGGGAAGTGCTAGCGATGAGATAAGAACAGACCCAAAATCCCACTGCTGGTCAGTTTGGAGATTTGAAGATAAGTTGGTTTGACTTTTCATGAGCCTTATTTAACATACTGTAGAACGGTAAATTGACTTCTTAGCTCCTGATTTACGTGAGCATGAAGATTGAAGGGCTCCAAGATTATTGTCCCATTCTGCTAGGTACTGTACAGACACACTGGAAGAGACACTTGCAGTCGTCAAAGGCTTAAAATCTAAAGATGAAAGACAGACAAAGGTGGGGCAGTGAGAGGGAGTCAGGCCCTTAACATTCAGGAAATGATGAAGTTGCACACTGCACTGCTGTCCTGTTCAATGTAGTGTAATGCAGCCTGTTGGGAAAAAATCTCCTAATACATTTATTAAAGTTTACCATGAGTCAGTTTCCACACAAGGATTCCTTTATTGATCCAAAGGTCACTCGATGTTGATTTCATCCCAAATACAAATACAAGCCTATTTGTTTGTGTTAAACTCGACCTCCTAGCAATAATTCAGTTATAAGCATTGACCAAATACCCAAAAGAGGATCAGGCTCGGGAGATACTTTCCCATCATGTTGTGACTCCACAGGGGTAAGAAAAAGCTCTGACAAAGAAACCTCTACATACCTCGTCTTTTATACACTATAATAAAGAAGTGATGTCATTGCTGGATCTTGACACTTAGCTAAAGCCAGAAGAGGAAGTTAGGACTGAACCCTGTCTTCTGACCCAGTCAAGACAAGATTAATGATGGGGCCTCTCTTGTCAAGGTTTTCTTCTTATTTTGTTTTGCCATATTTCTTCCCAGCAACTGGATAAAGCATTTCTTTTTAAACAACCATATAGCATTAATTATTGACTGCAGCAGGTACCCAATTAACCATTTTTTCTTTATTTTGATGACCTGAACCCAACCCTTAAATAAGATACTGCTGTATTTCAACGGTCACTACTACTTTAAGACAAACAAGCCTTTTCTTTTCTCATGATCTCAGGTCTTTTTGGTCACATGCTTTTTGGGCCTATCGCTCATGCTAACATCCAAACTCAGTGTAAAACCACAGTTGACTCAGGCCCAATGTAGGCCTGTATTCCTGCACAGCTTTAACTCTGCCCACTTGGGGGATGGAGTATTTGCATGTAATTTGGGGGTAGCAACTACTTTGTATCCAGTTGTGGTCTCTTTGAATGCATCTGTTAATGTGAAAGCATTATAACCAACCCCATGGTAGGGTGCGGCTGGGGGTGCTGTGCTACAGCAGTCCCTAGAGTCTCCTAGAGCGCAGGGTGGACCATGGGCGTGGAGGCACGTGGTGGAGGCAATCCAAGCACTCAGTTCTTCTGGCTCTCGCCCTTTGTGTGTTGTCTGGAATACGGGCACATTTTGGTAACACGGAGGATTGCACTGCTAGGGTTGCCAGAAATGAAGATGCAATTACCCTCTACATCATGGCTGTAAATTACTACACAGACTGATAAACTGAATGTGCAATCCAGCCCTAAGGGCCATTGAATACAGAGGTATGATGGTGGGGATCCTTCAGCCTTGAGTCAGGGATGCTGACTTCAGGCCACCCCTCTCCAAGAAGCATTGTGCACTTCCCTGAAGATTTCCTGGGCAAAGTCCATTCCTTTTATCCCCAGAGAAAACTGCATGTGGGCAGCTCCTATTGGCTGAAATCCAAAACAGGAACATTAGCACTGTCCTAAGAAGAGTCAGTCTGCTTGCCTCTGTTTCTTTACAGATTCTTGTGACTCACTCTCATTGTTTACACACACAGTGCAGAGCTGCTATGTTCAGAGACTCAGAAACCCCACTAGCTCCTCACCCTTCCACTGACTTTGCAAGCAGAGCCTGGGACTTTAAACTCACACTTAGGACAGGTCAAAAATGTTCTAATTTTTTTTTTTCTGACAGAAAATTGGGTTTCAGGCTTTCCTCTAAAAATTCCAATTGTTTGTCAGAAACAAACAATAAATCATCAGAAAACTGATTTTTTGGTTCATTTTTTTGCTGAAAATTTTTGATTGCCCCAAATAAAAATATTTGTTATTTTTTGTTAATCTGTAACCCTCTCTTCCCTGAGCACCTGGTATTCCTGCGGATAATGGAGATCCTGGGGTGGTCCCAAAGGTGGCATTGGATAGGTGGGAAGCTTCTATCCACCAGTCTGAAGCATCTCTCTACTCATAGGAAGAACGACTGTTGGCGGTGCCTCCTCCTGGATTTGCACTGTATACCTGTTAGGGTGCCTTGGTAGATTCCAGGTACAACTCCAGCCTAAACTAGCAATAGGCCTCACAGATAAGGGTAAATGATACTTAGTGCTCTACAGAAAGCATTAAACACCCAAGCTGGCATGAGGAACAGCTTTACTTACAAGTAATATAGCAAGATACAATGACAATGCAATAGAATAGAGAACCTACCGCAATTACTGTGACTGGTCAATAAGTGGCATCACAACAGTTCAGCTAATGGTGGCGACTTATAAACATGAAAGTAAACTTAACCACTACTTCCAAAACAGAGGTTTATGTAAAAACTAAGCTTAAACTTACAGAAGAACATTCACCAGCAAAGAATTCCCTATGGCAGAGGGGTGGGGGCGGGATGAAATCCTCACTGGCATCACCCCAAACACTTTCCCTCTGGTGGGACAGAGGCCAAAGCCCACCGCCCTGCAACTTAGCTGCCCAGAGGCGGGTTAGAGAGAAGGAGAAAAGATTAACAATAGCCGAGCTGTGCAATGGGAAGGAACAGAGTGGGAAGCTCAGTAGAGAGAGCACTACCTTGCCCTTCACCTCAGTGTGACAATAGAGGGCACTGTGCCATAGGAGGTGGTGTGGGTGACAAAGCAGGTGGTGTGCGGCTCTCCTAGTGGGTGCAGACCATGATACCCAGCCATGCTGCAAGGACTGGGGTGGGGGCTCTGTAGGGGGCGCTCCCCCCTGACAGTCAGTCCTAAGCCCAGTGCCCCAGTGCTGTGCTATGGCATGCTGTGCTGCAGGGATCTGGGTGGGGGCTCCATGGGGGGTGCTCTCTCCTCTGTGCTACTGTTGATGCCAATGTCCTAGGATTTGGCAAGTGGACAATGAACTTCAGGATGCACCATCTTTTGGCTGAAAAATAACAACACCAGTGCCCTTCAGCTTGTAATTTCTATGGCTTTTGAAAGGAGCCTAAGTGAGTTGGGTACCTAAATCCCACTGAAATTGGATGGTTGTTGGACACCTAGAGCCCTTAGGGTCTTTTAAAAAGACCACTGTCAATGTCCCCTGTACTTAAGGTTTCAAGTCTGGCTAAATCCCAGATCTGTCAACTTCCTCCTCCTTTCCCCCTCTCTCCATCTTTTCATTTGGATTCAGTCATAGAGCCATAGTATTTGAACCCAGAAGGGAACCAGATTATCTAGTCTGACTTCCCATGTAGCACAGGCCACCAGCACCACCCAGCACCCTCACACTAACCCCAACAACCAAAATGAGACCAAAGTATCACAGCCCACAGAAGACTAGACCATGATGTGCTGCACACAGGGGACAGGAGGGACCGAGATGCACCAATGCCCGAGGCTCCCACAATGGCAGGTAAATAATTAAGTGAGCCACAGGATTCTCCTTCCACTCCAGTCCCAGAACAGCTGCCATTCTCCACCCAGAGGCGGCTGCATTTCGGCGGGTGGGTGAAGCGAGCCCTGTGCACATGGCCCTTTGAGGCACCGCAAGATGAATTAGAATTGGACATAGCTTATCCTGGGGAGCTCCCTCTGAACTTTGGGAAAGCGAGAAACATTTTGACAAGTTACAGAGTGGGGAAAGGAAAAGAATAAGTGTGTGTGTCTGTGCTCAAGGTCACAAAGAGGGGCGCACGAGAATTCCAAATTTCCAAATTTCCAAAAGTTTCAAAAACCAAAACACAACAACAGCAACAACAGCAAAGGTGGAACTTATTGCCGCAGAACGATGTTGAGGCCAAGAATTGACTGAGACTAACGTCCAGACTATTTGCAGGGGGTCTCTCTTGTTCATACAGGAATTAAGTTGGGAAAGTCGTGTCGCACATGCTATGCAGGAGGTCAGACGAGATGATCACAATGGTCCCTTCTGGCCTTGGAATCTGTGAATCAATCAGCAGAGGAATCATGACGCTCCTGCCACTGATACTGATGGTGTGGGTCAACCAGAGACAGACATGGAGAGGGAACTGCTCTTATAAGACTTGGTCTTTCCTTCACCTGGCGGGTATCCAGTGTATATAGCATGTGTATGACCCAGAGTCCATTATACCAGTGCTGGTCAGCTGGTAGCTCCAAATATCCCGCTTTGGCATTCTGGCAGAGGCCACATTCCCCTTTCCCTGGAGGAGCTGAGCACCTGAGGGTAACACAGCATCTGGGAATGGAGATGGGAGACTGTGGCTTTGCTGTCAGCAGTGAGGTAGAGGGAGTGATGTGTGAGAACACAGAGGAGGTCACCAACAAGACAAATGAGGTGCATGGTGGATATAGGAGCGGGGCCATCGCAGGAGGGCTCCTCATCTTGTTAGGATCACCCAGCCTCTCCCATGGATGGAACATTAGCCCGGAAGCCAGGATGTGATTCTATGCTCCGTCCTTCTGGGCAAGTATCAAGTTCATGTTTAGAGATGTTTGCAACACAGAGTTTCCATTCCACGGGAAATAACAAAATTTGTTTTCATTCCAAATTGGATGAAAAGCCAAAATTTCCTGCAGAATGAATATTCAGATAAATTTTGCTCCAGAACCAGGAAATGTTTGTTTGTTTCATTTTGCTAAGATAGAAATGTGTCATTTTGATGAAGTCAAAACATTATACTATAGTGCAGGGGAATGCACCATATGGCACGCATGCAAAGGTGGCATGAAAGCTGATTTTCAGTGGTACTCACACTGCCAGGATCCTGGCCACCTGTCCGGGGGGCTCTGCATTTTAATTTAATTTTAAATGAAACTTCTTAAACATTTTGAAAACCTTATTTACTTTACATACAACAATAGTTTAGTTATATATTATAAACTTATAGAAAGAGACCTTCTAAAAACCTTAAAATTTATTACTGGCATATATATAATATCCCAATTGCTATTTCAATATAATATAAAAACCAGAACAAAACACACTGAAATGATAAAATCCAAACAGAACGTTTTGCCATTATGGCAATGAAAAGTTTCCATAGAGCTGGGAGCAGAACTAGGTCTCCTGTGTTTGAGGCCCATTCTCAATTGAGCTGATCGAAAAATGTTCAAGAAAAATCATTTTCCATTTAAAAAAATGCCTTTTCACCAAACCACAATGTTTTGCAGAAGCATATCAGTTTCAATGACAATTTCATTGGGAAGGTTGGGAAGGATTTTTAGGGCCAGGATAGAATTTCTGGTAAGAAAGAGGCAGAGCTATCCCAGAATAGCCAGTAGCCTGGTGGTTAGAGCCATCACCTGGGATGTGGGAGACCTCCTTTGAAGTTCTTCCTCTCACTCAGGAAGAGCAGAAACTTGAACATTGACCTCTCACAGCTCAGGTGAGTGCCCTAACCACTGTGCTATTGGCCAGCCCTAGTGATCAATCCACTGAGGAACATGGTCTCCTAGTGTGCTGTGTCACCCTCTAGTGACTGGGCTTCAGGATAACAGCCTGCTACTGCTACTCAGCTGACAGCACTGTTCCTTTACCTCAGTGGTAAAAGGCTGTGTCTTGTGTTGAGGCTTCCAGATTCAGCCTCTGCTGGTGACTCATGGTGGGAATTGGTGTCTAAATACTTTGGGGCCATTGGATGGAGGAGGGCAGGATAGTGTGATAATTTTTACAGATTCAGGTGGCTGGGTAGCAGGGAATGATGTGGGGGAAGGGAGATATCTATCCGTTGTGGAAGGGAACTTCTCCCCTTATTTCTGGGAGAAGTTCCCCATAACACCTGCAAAACAAACTCATTATCCTTCAAAGTCCGCCTTAAAACTCTCCTTTGCCGTGATGTGTACAAAAACTTGACAACAAGTAGGCTGCTGGGGCGTTGAAACCATTCCCTGTTATGCTGACCAGTATTGTTTGCTTGTACTCCCCTGCTGATCTATCTGTATCCATTTGTTGTGTCTTCTCTTATATTTGAATTGTAAGGTCTTTGAGGCAGGGGCTGTCTATTTTGTTCTATGTTTGTACAGCACCTCGCCCAATGGAGTCTTGATCCATGACTATTATGGTAACACAAATAATAAAATAATACTAATAATGAAAATTATTTAGGGATTTCAGTGGACAAACAACTAAACAGGACGTCCTAGTGAGATGGTGTGGCATAAAAAGAGCATCCAGTGATACTGACAAGTTAACAAATTTAAAGCTCAGGAAAATGAATACTTTTTGATCAATGCATGGTGACCCACTGCTTCATATCATTGAGGTCTGGGATTAACTGTTCAAAAAATGGATGGATGTTTATTAGGGCTGTAAAATTATTAAAAAATTAATCACCATTAATCATGATATTAAAAAATATATCACAATTAATCGCAGTGTTAATAATAGAATACCAATTTAATTTAGTATTAATAATTTAAATAATAAAACATTTTAAATAATAATAAAAAGTGAGCACTGTACACTTTGTATTCTGTGTTGTAATTTAAATCGATATATTTGAAAATGTAGAAAAACACCCAAAAACACTCATAATAAATTTAAATGGGTATTCTATTATTGTTTAACAGTGAGTTTAAAACTGAGATTAATCACGGTTATTTTTTTTAATTGAGTTAATTTGTTTTGAGTTAATCTCTTGAGTTGATAGTGACTAATTGACAGCCCTAAATATTAGCCCTTTTGTCCTGAGCAGCTAGCCAAAAAACCAGGGTTTTGCAGGTTGCTCCAGTTAGGACATATTGATGATGGAGCCTGCTATCTATGATACAATCCTGTTTATTTACAAAAAATGTGCAAAGTCCTGTTTCCCTAAACATGGGAGGTTTCAAACAACAGGAGACAGTGTCCTAGATCACAGCCCCAAACCACTTTCTGCCAACACCCTGAGAAAATGCAGACCCATAATTTCACTATCCTGCGGATTATTACTATTTATTACTTGTATTAAAGGAGCAACTAATAGCTCCGACCATGCTAAAAGAGATCAGGGCTCCACTGTGCCAGATGCTGTACAGACACACATGCAGAATCCCTGGCCTAAAGCAATCTAAGGCTTAGATTTTCAAAGGTGTGTAAGCAATTTGAATTGCCAATTCCCATTAAAATTGTTGTGATGTGAACATCCACATCTAATAGGTGGCTTTGAAAATCTCTGCCTAGATAGACAAGGCTGACAAAGGGCAAGGAGGTGAGTGAACATGAACAAGGGAGAAGGGAAAGAAAAGAAAGTTGGGATTCTCAAAGGGGACTAAAACAGTTGGTTAAAAAAATAGACATAGCTTGTCAAAAAAAATCAAAATCTTTCTCTGATTAAAAATTTTGAAGAAAATTTTCCCCTTTTAAATTTTTCAGTGAAACTTTTCAATTTTTGACTAAAAATTCTAAACAAATATTTTTTGTTTTGTTTTGAATCCTAATTTTCTTTTCATTTTGTTTTTCAAAAACCTAAAATGTTTGTTTTTGAAATTTTGTTTTTTGAATTCCCACTCCCCACTTTTTCTCCTCATCCTCTCATTCTTTCACCCCCAGTGGGGAAAAAAAAGGAGGAAATGTTAAAAAACAGGGTAGAGGGAAAAAATCCAAAAACTGATTATTTTTTCTAGGTTTTGAAAACAGAAACAAAACACAAGTAGGTGTCCGAAAATAAATGAAAAATCATATTTTTTCCATTGAAAAAAAATCATTGAAATCAACCGGTTTTTACAAAGTATTGTGATTTATATGATATTGTCTTTTTCTTTGAAAAAAAAAATTCGTCAAAAAAATTATGACTAGCTCTACCCAAATTTTACACGTAACGCCAATGTGTCCCATTGAAAATGCCAACCAAGTGATTCTTAGGAGAACAATTTTCTCTATAAGGTTCTCCACAGAGCCCCTTTTACCTCCTTGCTCCTCAAGCTGTCGATGATTGGGTTTAGCATGGTCATTACCACTGTGTAGAACAGGAAAAGGAACCTGTCCCAGTCCAGGTAATAGTTGGATATGAGTTGTAAGTACATAAAGCAAGCAGAGCAGTAGAAGAACGCCATCATGATGAGGTGAGAGGAAGAGGTGGAAAAGGCTTAGACCTGCCCTCCACCAATGGCATCTTCAGGATGGTGCCTATGATACATGTGTAAGATCCCACTGTGAAGAGCAAAGGCAGGACAGTGATGAGCGTGCTGCTAGCTAGGATTGCGACCGCGTCTGGGGATGTGTTGACGCAGGCCAGCTTTAGCACCAGAAGGAAGTCACAGAAGAAATGTTCAATCTCATTAGGCCCACAGAATGGCAGGATGAATATCCAAGCCACATTTCCCAGTGGGATGAGGATGCCACACAGCCAGGAGATCAGTGTCAGCCATATGCATGCCCCCTTGGTCATTCTGGACGTGTAATGCAGTGGGTGGCATATCGCCAGGTAATGGTTGTAGGACATGGAAGCAAACACTTGACTGTATCCAAGATTAGGAGGAAATACATCTGTGTGGCACAGCCAGCGAATGAGATAGATTTATCCTCTGAGAGTTGGCACTGCACAGCAATGTGCCATAGACCCTTTGGGTGACATATTCAAAAGCACCTAAGGGTACGTCTACACTGCAATAAAAAATCTGCAGCACTGAGTCTCAATTGACTTGGGCTCCTGGGTCTTGAGCTGCAAGGTTAAAAATAGCAGCATAGATGTTTCTGCACGGTGTGGAGCCCAGCCTCTGAGACCCTCCCCACTTACCAGGTTTCAGAGCCCAGGCTCCAGCCCAAGTGGGAGCATCTGCCCTGCAGTTTTATAGCCCCATGAGCCCAAGTCAGCTGACCCAGGCCAGCCATGGCCATGCGTGAGTTTTTATTGCAGTGTAGATGAATCCTAAGTCATCTAGGAGCAAGAGTCACATTCATGCTCTGGTACTTGTGACAATCCCACCCTTACATGGTGAACAGCAAAGGGCTGAACTCTGTAAGCTCAAGTGGCCAGAGATGGCACTTTGGAATAAGATGGTCTCAGTTTTACATGAGAGTCTATGGTGTTCTCCAGCCATAACAGTCACGACCAGGATGTGGGCAGTCTGGCCCAGGACTCAGGTCATGTGGTCAGAGCAGGAGAAGGGCCTAGTGGCTGGAGCAGGGGTCAGAGCCAGAGTCAGAAACCAGGAGTCAGTCCTAAATTCAGAGTCAGCATCAGGAATCTAGTCAGGGATCAAGATCCAAGCCAAGGGCCAGAGACAGGTCAGGAGTCAAGCCAGGAATCAGAGCTGGAGAACACAGCCAGAGTCCGAAGCAAGGAACAAGAGCGGGTGCTGTTGTAGGAACAGGCCAGGTCCTTCCAGGTTACACATACAGCTTCCTGGAATGCCTTCCATGCTTAAATAGTGCCCATTTGGGGCTGTAAATATTTGGGTTTTGGTTGCTAAAATAGTTTCACCAAAAAGTCCTCGTTTTCTGACCAGCTCTACCTGAGATGTCCCATATCTCCAGCTATCACAATCCCATGTAACACAATGGGAATGGGAGTGATGAATGTGGCAGGGGACATTTTCAGATGGGCCTAAGTGAGTTAGGCCCCCAACTCCCACCGAACACAAAACACCAGCTACAACTAACCAATGTAGTGATATTTTCAAAGGGACCTAAAAGAATTAGGCATCTAACTCCCACTAGATTTCAGTGGACATGGGATTCCTAACTCATTTAAACCCATCCCAGCCTATGCTGCTGCTGCATGATATGGTGGTCCCCAGAATATTTCCCTGATGATAAACACCCCCAATGTTTGCAAGGGAACGAGGCTGCCACCATCATAGATATATGCATGGTGTTATCCTTCTTGGACCAAGGAATTTGGGTGGACTCTGCAGTCCAGTTCTGGCAGTCGTATGCTCTGGACAGCAACCAGGTCATCCTGAGCATCTGAAGCATGATGGAGCCAACAAGCACATGTGGGGGCAGCAGGATGCAGGCCATTTTTTCACTGACCCTGTAAAAGTACCTCCTCCAGAGTTTGGGATTGCCAGGAGCCAATCACGTCAGATTTAGGGATTGTCCCGTTATTCAGACTCAGTGCTCTGAGATCACTGAAAGGCTCAGTATATCAGGGCAGTCTGGAAGGGTCACATATAGTTAGCACAAATATACTGTGATGGGTTGGATCACAGAAACCCCCTTTGGGACTGCCACCAGGATTATCTGGCTATTTGGACTCTCTCCTCAGAGCCTACACTACCAGCACTACCAGAGTAGTGTCTTCGAGACACCACCGACTTCTTGAGGAAACTACAATGCATTGGTGATCTTCCTGAAAATACCATCCTGGCCACCATGAATGTAGAAGCGCTTTAAACCAATATTCCACATGAGGATGAACTACAAACTGTCAGGAACACTATCCTTGATGAGGCCACAGCACGCCTGGTGGCTGAGCTTTGTGACTTTGTCCTCACCCACAACAATTTCAGATTTGGGGACAACTTATACCTTCAAGTCCGTGGCACTGCTATGGGTACCCGCCTGGCCCCACAGTACGCCAACATTTTTATGGCTGACTTAGAACAATGCTTCCTCAGCTCTCGTCCCCTAGTGCCCCTCCTCTACTTGTGCTACATTGATGACATCTTCATCGTATTGACCCACGGAAAGGAGACCCTTGAAGAATTCCACCTGGATTTCAACAATTTCCACCCCACCATCAACCTTAGCCTGGACCAGTCCATACAAGAAATCCACTTCGTGGACACTACAGTGCAAATAAGTGATGGTCACATAAACACCACCCTATACCAGAAACCTACTGACAGCTATACTTACCTACATGCCTCCAGTTCCATCCAGGACACATCACACAATCCATTGTCTACAGTCAAGCCCTAAGATACAACTGAATTTGCTCCAGTCCCTCAGACAGAGACGAACACCTACAAGATCTTTATCAAGAATTCTAAAAACTACAATACCCACCTGGGGAAGTGAGGAAACAGATTGACAGAGCTAGACAGGTACCCAGAAATCACCGACTACAGGAAGGCCCAACAAGGAAAATAACAGAACACCACTTGCCATCACGTATAGTCCCCAGCTAAAACTTCTCCAGCATATTATCAATGATCTACAACCTATCCTGGAAAATGATCCCTCACTCTCACAGACCTTGGGAGACAGGCCAGTCCTCGCTTACAGACAACCCTCCAACCGGAAGCAAATACTCACCAGCAACTACACACCACACCACAAAAACACCAACCCAGGAACCAATCCCTGTAGCAAACCTCGTTGCCTACTCTGTCCCCATATCTAGTCTAGCGACACCATCAGAGGACCCAAACCAACATGTGCAAGGTGAGAGGCAGCACCTTACTACATAGAGGGGTTGCACCTCAATACATCAGGAGTGATGTGTAACTTGTTTGTACCTGTGTATAAGAATGCATCCCTGGGGTGGTGTCTTTGTCTGGCCTACGGGGCAGTGGAGTGTCTTGCCACTGACTGAGCTGTGTCCATTGTCAGGGAGCACATATGTACTAGCAGAACTGTAGACATCTGATCTGGGGAGCTGTGTTTCATTTGACAATAAACCTGGTTGGGTGCCTTCATAGCTTATCGGAGTCTGTGGTCATTGGGGGCTCTCTCGGGGTCTGCTGTGTCAGCTATCTGCGCAGAGCTGGGGCAGCACACAGAGGGAACACACACATGCAGCCAACTGTTGTCAACATTGGATAGAGCAGAGAACTACACCGGTGGCATCTGACAACACAAATAACTGTGCAGTGAAGTCAGTTATTGGATAAACTGCCTCCAGGATATAATTCCTCCTAACCTCCAAGTATAGACTAAGAGTAACTTCCAAACAAACTGGGTCATTTAACCATTGAGATGGTTAACAACTATGGTATGATCCTGTGCCATTCAAGTCAACAGGAGTTTTCCCATTGACTTGAGTAGGAGGAGAATCAACATCTCTGTGCCAGCCCTATCTGGCTGGATGTCTGAGGCTCTCATTTTCAAAAGCGACTAGAGATTTTTGGTGCTTTGGTTTATGGATTTATTTATTTACTGTGCCCAACTTGAGACACATTGAAGGGGCCGGATGTTCAAAAAGGGTGGAGCACCCACCTTCTTCAAATTATGTCCTTTTAAGGTGAAAATGTGGGTCATGAAAGATGAGCATTAGAACTAATTTTCTGCAAGGTCCAGTTGCAAAGTTGAGACTGAACCTGGATAAATAGTGCTCTTCTCTTGTGCTGATTGCTTCAGAAGCTGGTGACATAAGGCACTTCAGGAAAAGTTTGTGAACTGTCTTCCCCAAATCTTTCAGCAACTAATTAGTTCCAAGGCTCCCCAATTCACAATGTTTTGTTTGTGTAGATGCCTCAAAGGGACGCAACTTGTCTCTTTGTCACTAAAACCTTTGTTTCTTGGTAATTAAAACTTCTGGGAATAAAGTTAAAGAAAGTTCATTTAATTCTGCACTGGTTTTGCAGCTGGGAATTAACCTCTGGTAACTTGCTTCTGTGACAGAAGATTAGAAGCTGCTGAAATTGTATTTCTTTTCTTTTCTTTTCTTTTCTTTTCTTTTCTTTTCCAGTGTGCCAACATTGAGATGAGTGGGCTTTTAGGCCAAGATTTTCTAAAATGGCTAATAACTCTGGATACTAGAGTGCCCAACTTGAGACACCTGATTTTTAAGGAAAGACGCTTAGCACTTTCTTAAAAGGAGCCCCCTTTTAAGGCATCTCAAGGTGGGGTGCCAGAAATTGGGGCATCCAGAATTTCTAGTCAGTTTGGAAAATCTTTGCCCCTAACTTTTTTTGTGACCTCTTTTCTTGTCCAGCTCCAGTAGACTATTCCATAAATCCAACTCTCCTGTTCCATGCCCCATACACCAAACTCCTTCCAAGACAAATTCAAAGACAGGGTCTAGCATTGGCAGGAGCAGTAGAAATACAGGATGATTCTGACAGGTCAGCAATGGACCAGATCTTCAGCTCCTGCCAGATCTTCAGCTGGTGTAGATCAGTCTAGGCCCAATGATTTCAATTGAGCTCTGCTGATTAACGCCAGCTGTGGATTGGATCCACTGACTTTAATGTCAAGTTACACTAGCGGAGGATCTGTCCTATTTAGTTCAGTGAGGGGACAGCTGATTTTCAGTAGTTGGGGATCATCTGGCCCATTGACTTTGATGGAGCTATGCCAAGTTATTCCATCTGAGGATCTGACTCATTACCCATCTATGATCCAATATATCCAGCACACTTTGTGTCTCTGGTGCATTATGAAGTCTGTGCCAGAAGCACCTGGGTAACATGCACCTATTGATTTACCTGCCTTAAGTTAGGACCTTTTACATCACTTCCTGATTTAGGATAGGGGCAACATTTAGATGGGGCACTAACAATGAATACCATAACTGTAGGAAATAGCATGTGTGATGGTGACTCAGCCACTACTTACCCAAATGCCCTGGTGCAGCACTAGGGGGGGTTGTGTTTCCGGGGCAGTGTGCATGACTCAATACATGCTTTCCCCTCACAGTCATGCTGACCCCAATGCCCCAGCATGGTGCGAGGGGGTGCCGTGTTGCAAGGAATGGTGTGGGGTTCAATAGATGATGCTCTCCCCTTATGGTCAGTGCTGACCCCAATGCCCCAGCATGGTGCTAGGGGGAATTGTGCTCCATGGAGCAGAATGGGACACTCTCACTACTAAAGCCAGTGCTGAGCACAATTCAAGGGAGGGCTGTATTTACAGAGTGTTTTTGTCCCAAAGACATTTGCCTATCTGAATTGAATTTAAATGGTGTGGGTATATAGTTCCCTAGGTACCCAGCAGTATGAATTTAAATAACCACCTTTCCTCACTGTTTGTGATATTCTGCAAATGGAGACAAACCCTTTGGACATAACAATGGTAAGGCACTAGGAATCAAGAGAAAAATATAAGTAACAGAGGGGCACTTTTCCCCTCACATATTTATACAGAATTTTGGGAGACAGAAACTTGGGAGACAAACTTGGGATGCACAGACACAGAGAGAGATTTCCATGGGAGTCAGAAGCCAAGGCCTCAACCACATTACACCTATGGCGTAAGGTAAAACGTTCCAAAATTTGTTTCTATGCATGATTTTTTGAAGAGCATTGAAGATTGAAAGGAATTGAAATGAATAATTCTATCTGTCTGTCTCTACCTCCCTCCCTCTGTCTATCTATCCCCATGCAGATCTATCTATGTGTGTGTGTTTCTGTCCGATTATTCATGTGTGTATAGATACTTTTGGATATCTATGTACCAATTTATCTGTCAAAACTGATACTGCATAAAAGAATCATATCTTGGCTTTTAGATCTTTCTTTCATTGTGCTAAACTGGGGGGCAGTTATGTGGCCACCATAGGACCCTCTGAGAGGTTGATTGCATATTTGGTTTTCTGATCCCACCAGGAGAAAGCCTAGCAAAATGTTTTAGAATGAAGGTTTATGTTCAATTGAACCTCGTAAATACTAATAATTTTTCTCCAGTTGTGGTTAATAGAATGGAAAAACTTAAATGGGAATTTAAAAATAAAAAAATACAGTTTTTTCCAGAAAATCTATATTTTTGAAAATTTCAAGATTTTGTCAACTTTTTAAAGTGTCATAAATTTTTTATGAGCTCTGTAACTGGCTGGAAAAAACCCTAGAAATGTATTCCGGTTTTGGTGGGTTATTTAGTTTGTTTGTATTCTCATTATTCTTTTATTTTATGTTATTGAAATTAATTTGTCAAAAACTTGACATGCAGGCTTTTTCAGCTTCCTCTATTCTGCAGGCGAAAGCTGAAATAAGAACGAACAATCAGAGCAATGTGGTGATGGAGTTTGTGCTTCTGGGCTTCTCACTGTTACAGCCCATGGAGCTCCTGGTTTTCATGCTGCTACTGGCCATCTTTGCCTTGACTCTAATGGGGAACATGGCCATCATCACCATTGTGTATGTGGATCTCCGCCTCCACACCCCCATGTACTTCTTCCTCTGCAACCTCTCCCTCTTGGAGATACTCTTTGTCCTCTCCATCACTCCAAAGATGCTGGAGAACCTGCTCTCCCAGGCCAAAGCCATCTCCTTCTGGGGCTGCATCATCCAGTGTTACTTCTACTTCTTCCTGGGCACTACGGATTTCATCCTCATCGCTGTCATGTCCTTTGACCGCTACGTGGCCATCTGCCACCCGCTCCACTACCCTGTCATCATGAGTGGGCATGTCTGTGTCTTCCTGGTCACGGGTTGTTGGTTGGGTGGGTTTCTCTCCACCCTCTGCCCACTTGTTTTGCTGTGCCAGCTTCCTTTCTGTGGCCCCAATTTGATAAACCATTTCTTCTGCGACTATGCCCCACTAGTGAGGCTATCCTGTGTTAACACACACTTCCTCCTCATGATCGAGTATGTCCTCTCCTCTGTGGTTCTGCTCACATCCTTGACTTTTACTACAGTGTCCTACCTTTACATCATCGCCACAGTCTTGCACATCCCCTCAGCAACAGGCAGGCGAAAAGCCTTTTCCACCTGCACCTCCCATATCACGGTAGCCTCTATCTTCTATGGCAGTGCCATCTTCATGTATGCCAGGCCCAGCCAGGGCCGCTCCCTAGACCTCCAGAAGGTGGTGGCTGTGTTCATGGTCATAGTGAGCCCTTTACTGAATCCTTTCATTTACACCTTAAGGAACGAGAAGGTCAAAGAGGCCCTGAAGGAATACTTGACTATAAAGAGCTCTGTTCTGCAACCAGAACCTTGATACAC
The DNA here is from genome assembly GCF_013100865.1 of Trachemys scripta elegans. NCBI lineage: Eukaryota > Metazoa > Chordata > Testudines > Emydidae > Trachemys > Trachemys scripta. The sequence continues at coordinate 969,612 of NC_048311.1, read as the reverse complement.
ATACATCTTCATCTCAATAACGAATTGCTGCTTTTATCCATTGAGTGGCATTGTTATTTAGTGGGGTGGGAGCTTGACTTAGTCTCAGAATTCCTGGGTTCTATTCCTGGACCTGCTGTGTGACCTTAGCAGAATCTGTTTCCCCTCCCACCTTTTGTTCATTTAGGTTAGATTTTTCAAAACATCTAAGTAATTTAAAAGCTCAAGTCCTAACTCCTCAATCAAGCCATTGCTTTTGATATCCCCACTCTTAGACTATAAGCTCTCCAGGGCAAGAATTGTCTCCTGGCACCATCATGTTTATACAGTGCCTACCACAATGGGGTCCCAATCTCTGTTTACAGGCACTCATGTAACATACATAAAACGAGTTTCTGGGATTTTCAAAGGGGTCTAAGGGAGTTAGACACCCAACTTCTATTAAATTGCAATGAGATTTGAGGGTGAAGGGTCATTGATTTCAATGGGTGCTAGGAATTTAGATGCTTTTGAAAATCCCACTACCTAAATACCTTTGAAAATATGGCTCTTGGTGCCTAACTGTCAATGATTTCAATGGAAGATAGGCAGCTAGGCTCTTTTCAAAATCCCACTAAGTGTCCATCTGCATGTTTAGGTGCCTAAATACCATTAAAAATCTGGCCCAACTCTTTTAGTCTCCATTGAAAATCCCAAATACTCAGTGTCTCAGTATTAATAGTCAGAATGAGCTCTTTATCATAGATTCATAGATTCCAAGGCCTAAAAGGACCATTGTAATAATCTTGTATGACCTCCTGTATAACACAGGTCATAGAACATCCCCACAGTAATTCCTAAACTAGATCTTTTGGAAAAACATTCAATCTTGATTAAAAATGGTCAGTGATGGAGAATCCACCACGACCCTTGGTAAATTCTTCCAATGGTTAATTACTCTCCCAGTTAAGAATTTATATCTTATTTCCAGTCTGAATTTGTCTAGCTTCAACTTCCAGGCATTTGATCATGTTATACCTTCCTCCCCGAGACTGAAGAGCCCATTATTAAATATTTGTTTCCCATGTAGATACTTATAGACTGTGATCAAGTCACCCCTTAACCTTCTTTTTGTTAAACTAAATAGATTTAACTCCTTGAGTCTATCACTATAAGGCTTTTTTTCTAGTCATTTTTAATCATTCTTGTGACTCTTCTCTGAATCCTCTCCAACTTAGCAGCATCTATCTTGAATTCTGGGCACCAGAACTGGACACAGTATTCCAACTGCCGTCGCACCAGCACCAAATACAGAGGTAAAATAGCCTCTCTTCTCCTACTTGAGATTCTCCTGTCTATGCATCCCAGGATCACATTAGTTCTTTTGGCCACAGCGTCACACTAGGAATTCATGTTCAGCTGATTATCCACCGTTATCCATTATTCATGTGGGTAAGAGTATCCCACATCCGCCTGATATGATTCTAACACCTTCCTCTGAAGCATGTGACACTGGCCACTGTCAGAGAGAGGATACTGAGCTAGATGGACCATGGATCTAAACCTTTGTAACAATTCCTATGTTGGTATGAGGCTGCAGTATGCATTGAAGCAACTGCTGAATCTTTTAAAAATCACAAAAGGTTCCCAAGGTTCTGGAACAACGCCCTCAAATGTCTGTGTCTTGTCAAGGGGCATCAGTCATTTTGGTTTTGACGTCTCTGAATTTAATGTTTTTTAACCTTTCTTTCAGCAAAATACTTTGCTATTTTGATCTTTTTATCCTGATTCAGGACAAAATCCAATAGTTGAAATATCAGAATTTCCTGTGGAATGGAAACTCCATTCTCCGGCCAGCTCTAGTAAAGATGTATTGGCCTGTACAATACCCTATGTGAAAATGAGGATGCATTTTCAAAGGAATCTAAGGGAGTTAGTTACATAGATCCCAATGATATTCAAAGGGATTTGGTGGTGGATTTTCAAAAAAGCCTAGCAGGTTTTAGCCATTGCTTTAACGCATTCTGTAGCCTCATACCAATATTGGAATTGTGCCCACAATTCAAGAAGAATGTTGCTACATTGGACAGGGTTCAGATAAGAGCCATAACAATGCTTAAAGGATTAGAAAAACATGCCTTATAGCAGAGGTAGGCAAACTACGGCCCAGGGGCCACATCTGGCCTGAGGGACCATCCTGCCCAGCTCTTGAGCTCCCAGCCAGAGAGGCTAGCCCCTGCCCCCTCCCCCACTGTTCCTCCTCCCCTGCAGCTATGCTGCCGCACGGGCAGCTCTCTGGGTGGCGGGGTTGCACGCTCCTGCTAAGCAGCATGGCAGTGTGTCTGGCTCCGGCCAGGCGGCGCAGCTGCCAGACATGCTGATCTGAGCGGCATGGTAAGGGGGCTGGGTCCGGGGGGTTGGATAAGGGGCGGGGGGTTCTGGGGGACAGTCAGGGGACAGGGAGCAGGGTGCGGTTGGATGGGGTGGAGGTTCTGGGGGGCGGACAGGGGATGGGGGGTTGGATAGGCATGGGAGTCCCGGGGGGCCTGTCAGGGGGTGGGGGTATGGATAGGGGTCAAAGCAGTCAGGGGACTGGGAGCGGGGGGTTGGATAGGGGGTAGGGTCCCAGGGGCGGTTAGGGATGAGGCGTCCTAGGAGGGGGTGATTAAGGGACAAGGAGCAGGGGGGGTTGGATGGGTGGGGGGTTCTGAGGGGGGCAATCAGGGAGCGGGAAGTGCGAGGGGTCGCATAGGGGCAGGGGCCCGGCTGTTTGGGGAGGCACAGCCTTCGCTACCTGGCCCTCCATACAGTTTCGCAACCCCAATGTGGCCCTTGGGCCAAAAAATGTGCCCACCCCTGACTTATCATGATAGACTCAAAGAGCTCTATCTATTTAACTTAACCAAGAGAAGGTTAAGGGGTGACTTGATTATAATCTATAAGTATCTAAATGGGAACAAATTTTTAATAATGGGCTCTTCACTGTAACAGAGAAAGGTCTTAAATGATTCAATGGCTGGAAGTTGAAGCTAGACAAATTCAGACTGAAAATAAGGCTTAAAATTTTAACAGCAAAAATAATTAACCATTAGAACAATTTACCAAGGGTCATGGTGGATTCTCCACGACAGACAATTTTTAAATCAAGACTGGGTGTTTTTCTAAAAGATCAACTCTAGGAATTACGTTGGGGAAGTTCTATGGCCTGTGTTATACAGTAGTCCAGACTAGATGATCACAATGGTCTCTTCTGGCCTTGGAATCTGTGAAAAAGAACCCAAGATATTTTTGAAACTATGAATGAATCTCATAAGTCACATTTTTAAAATGTTTAGACACCTGTTGAAAATCAATGGGATTTTGGCACAGAATATATCCAATCTAACCATAGCCAACATAAACAGAATAGCTGCTTGGAAGTTGGGATTTCTGGGATCTATTCCTGGCTGTCATAGGAGAGTGAGGTATATTGTGTTAGAGCATGGGAATAGGTAAATAGACATCGAAAGAGAGGGATGTGCTGAATATGTTGTTTTTCACAAGACTCCAGAAGCGAATTACTGATCACCTGTGCTTGTTAGGATAACAACCCCACCATATAAAGATAACAAGACCATCACAAATAAAACTTATAATGAAAAAAAATCAATTATTTAATCAAAAATTGCCTTCTGATGACACATTTCATGGACAATTTCATGCATTTTGCAGATTTTTGTTACTGAAAACCTTATCAAACTGGTTATTTACATTCTTGTTTACCAAAAACTGACAACATTTTTGATATATTTTTAATCTAAAACTATTTGCACAAATGAAAAATGGGCTAATTTCAAACACAGAAATAAAAACAACATTAGCATTTCTTATTTTTTTTCAAAAACCAGTTTTCATTTTTCACCATCTCTAATAAACATTTCAACTATGTCAACATTTTTTGGGGAAAAACCCATTTTTGAGTAAAGGCAGTTTTTTATGGACAGAGTGTATTTTATTAAAGGTAATAAAACTTACAGAATGAGATTTTAGAATCTGCAAAATGGATTTAATGACCGGTTTCCATAAGAAATTAATTAATTGATCTTTAGAAGGATTTGAAAATATCAGACTTAATTGTTTACCATTATAGCTGGACAAAAAATGTATTTTTCCTTTTTTCCACAACAAAAAAATTATTTTTTTCATAGAAACTCAAATGTTGCAAAAATCCTGAAAAAAATGTCCAAAATATTTTTTTTTGCCCAAAATACTTTGAAAATTAACAATTACATGATTTTTAACCAGCCCTATTTACAGTAGTTTCACTCCACAATTCCAGAGTTTGGACCTTCACGTATTTCTTTGTATCTACTATGTATGCAGAATTATTTACATACAAATGTGATGCCCAACTCCTACATCACATACTCCAAAACATTTTATATAATAACAGTGGGAAAAATCCTTGAATGGTCTCAGAGTTTTTAGGTGGCCTCTTCTTCCACTGTATATTGTGTAAATACATTTTCTCAATAAATATAATTGTTTAATAAAAAATTTGACTAGCCCTAATTATATTTTGTTCCAGAGACCCCAAATGAGATCGCAGCCTCCATTGTGCTAAGCACTGTACAAATACATAGTAAAAAATAATCCCAAATCTAAAGAGTTACAATCTAAATAACAAGACAGGCAAATGTTTTGAGAAAACTTTATTATTATCATCCACATTTTACAGATGGGAAACTGAGGCGCAGAGAAGTTAACCGACTTAACCCAAGGTAATACAGAGCTTGTGTGGCAAAGTGTAAAATTGAACCTAGCTCTTCTTAGTTCTGGTGCAGTGCCTTAGCCTCAAGACCAACCTTGATTCATACAATCTAAGGCCAGAATGTACCCACTTGGATCATCTCGTCTGACCAGCATAACACAGGCCGCTGCTTTGTATCTCCTTCAAATGCTGTTTGGCCATGTCTTAATTATCAGTGTAAGAAAATGTTATTTTCAAATCAGTTCAACTACTTCAGATTTCATTTTCCCACTTGGTTAAAAAGGAAAATCACATATTTCAACATTCGGATGCGGCACATGGAAAGCATGAAGCCTTCTGCCTTTGTGACAGTCACTTTTCTTGATGTCAGTGGTCATGGATCAGTTCCTTGTCAGCAGAGGGATGTGAAAAGGGTTCTACAACATAGATATTTTTAAGATGGTTTGGATTTCAAAGGGAGACTAAGGGAGATACATGCCCAAATCCCATTGGCTCTTCTGGGACTTGAGCGCCTATTTCACTTAAGTGCTTTTGAAAATTCCCCTCAAGGTGCTAGATTTTTATGTGTACTTAGGTGCCTACAGAATGATAGAGGCACCTAACTCTCAAAAAATTCAATGGGAGTTAGGCATCGTATGCTTTCGCAAATCCCACGAGACATCTAGCTGCCCATTTAAGTGCTTAAAGACCTCTAAAATTCTGTCCCTTAGCAACTCATTTGACTTTCAATCCCCCTGCACTTCAGAATTACTTGGACACTTCTGAAAATTCCACCTGCAGATATGTTTGCAAAATTACCCTACCTCTGTGGTGCTGGAATCACAAGTGGCAAACGCTGTAATCAGGACATATACAAAGCTTTTAAAGGATAATGATGATGCACTCTTCTACGGCATTTTTCATTTATAGATTTCAGAGGAAAGTATCGCTATTACATAATTTTAAATATTTGTATGCTAATTAATAATTATGGTTGAGATTTCCAAAGACACATAGGGGAGTTAGGCACCCAGGGCTAGATGCACAAAGAAAATTCTTATTTTCTTCACCATACCTAACTTTGAGGCTCAGAGAAAAATCACTGGGAATCACAAAGCCTGAGTTAGGCACCTAGGTCCCCATGCAATGAATGGGGACAGATGGGAACTTCAGAAGGGGATCCACAAACACCAACACCCTAGGCAGCTCATTGACTAGGCAGATGCCAACCTGAGGAGTTGTCCCTCTTGCAGAGCTTGGTGTCTAAGTCCTGGAGGTGCATCCCTGTGTTTGAGAGTCTCAGCTGCAAACCTTCTCTCGGCACTAGTCACCTACACTGTTTTTGCAAGAAGCCAGGGGCCTGGGGGAAAGAGGCCTTCCCTCATAACTTTTAGACCAGTGGTTAAAGTGCTCACCTGAGATGTGGAAGGTCCCTGGTTCAAATCCCTCCTCTGCCCAAGCAGGACAAGGGATTTGGGCAGGGATTTGCTACCTCTCAGGTGAGTGCCCTAACTCCTGGACTATAGAATCATAGAAATGTAGGGCTGGAAGGGACATCAAGAGGTCATCAAGTCCAGCCCCTTCCTCTGAGGCAGGACCAAGTAAACTTAGACCATCACTGACAGGTATTGGTCCAACCTGTTCCTGAAAACCTCCAGTGCCGGGGATTCCACAACCTGCCTTGGAAGCCTATTCCAGAACTTAACTACCCTTAGAGTTAGAAATATTTTTCCAAATATCTAATCTAACCGAACCCTTGCTGCAGATTAAGCCCATTGCTTCTTGTCCAACCTTCAGTGGAGTGTGGGATATTCCGACAGACTGCTCCCTTGGTCTTTCCCATTGAAGCTGTTCCACTCTGACTTAAATTATGAAATAATCATTGGGCCAAAGAAAGAGCAAGAGCAAGTGTGAGAATCACTCTGTAGCCCAACGATTAGAGCACTCATCTGACAAATGAGAGACTAGGCTCCCCCATACCAATGACTTTTTTATTTTTTATCCAAAGTGCAACAGCTTCAACAGGAGAGATGTAGGGAGCCCTGCATCGGACTATCCCATAGCCCAGTGGTTAGGGCATTCAGCTGAGATGTAGAAGAGCCATGTCTAAATCCCTGCTCCCCCTCAATCAGAGCGGGACTTGAATCAGGGGTCTTCCTCCTCCCAGGCAAGTACCCTAACCACTGGGCTAAAAGTTATGGGTACATCCTCCGCCTTCTGGCCATTTTGTGCAAGATCACCTAAAGGGACCCGATCGAGTAGGCAAGCTCTGAGCACACTTGCTGGATCAGGCCCTGCAGATGAGTTAAGCCGAGGAATGCCTATCTTTCCCTGGTTTATCAGCTCCCTAAGGACTGATTCTGGGATTTAGGTGCCTAAAGTGAATCTAGCCCCAAATCCCATTTACAGTTAATAAGTTTGGGGCATCTCACTTCCTTAAACTGCACTGAAAACCCCAGCCCAGAGCATTCAGACAATGTAAGTAGGCTTGGCAGAATTTGATTTTTATTTTTTTTAA